>NC_091749.1:3521037-3593537 GCF_043380555.1 Nothobranchius furzeri | reverse complement strand
ACACATACACACGCACGTAAACCTTTGAAACTGAATAACCATCATGCTAAGACACACATGGCGCCCCGTAGCCAGGATGAAAGGTGCTGATAGAAGGGTCAGCCATTCATCATGTGACATGTCCGCCGTTCCTACAAATGTTCCCCACATACTAACTACATGCCAAAGCTGGAGAAAAACCTACGGCCTCATGTTGCATTGTAATTGCATGTTGTTGTTCACATGACAGATGGACTCTAAAGTTTTATAGAAGAGTTGAAAAATGTCAAAACGTTGCTTTTATTCTTAGAATAAGAATAACTTTAAAAATAATCACAAGTATTTTGATGAAAACTGAACCAACAGTTGTTTAAGAAGATTGCTCACCACAGTTGTGCCCCCTTACAGACCAAAGGAACACTGGCCGATAACAGAAGTTTTCTGGTGACATAAAGCTTCCAACATCCTGAATTCACATTTCATGGGAGTCCAAAGTGGCGCTGCTTGGAAAGTAGCCGTTTGGAGCAATACAGCTGGAGGCTGTGCCATGGGATGTGCTTGTGGGGGGAGGGGTCATACATGAAAATAATGTATTTCAGTCCACCGCCGGTGTGTTTTGCTTTCATTCTGCCATCTCACCACCAGCTGTGTTGGAGTTCAGCCTTCGGGGGAAAGGTGCTCGTTAGTCAGAAGACAAGCTCAAAGAACGTAGCAAAATAGTAATATTTCATTTGTGGCGTTTGTGACTGCTCAGAGCCAAAATCTAAATGAAATACCCATTTGAATGATCGCCTAACCCCGCCGGACACGGCACACACAGCTCTTAGGGTTTTAGTGCTACAAGCTGTTATGGTTGCATAGAGGCGAGCTGATCTCCCTGCACCTCTGATTAGAATAACATAACGCTGTCTGACAGGCTAACTCCATAAAGCTTGAATTTGAATGCTTAATGACAAGCGATGGCAGCCTCTTGTGGTGTGTGCTTGGCCACATCAAAGCAGAAGCCTGTGCCTATAAGCCTCATTAAATAAGCCTCATACATGGCTCGCTGCTGTAAACATGCTAATGATTCTTAATGACGTTCTCCTACATGTATATGCATGTGAACTCTGGACCGTTAACCCCCTCCACCCCACCCTGCTGCTCATCAGCACACAGTCACATACACATGCATTGGCGGCAGCCACCATTACCGGGCCCGCTGGCTTCCTGTTTTTTATTAATATTAAGTGATTGAGCGTAACATTAGCAGATAAAGCTGGGCCTAAGATGACATGTACGCTAAAGATGAAGGAATTAAAAGCTCAGGGTAATCGCTCAGGAGAAAAACACGGTCACAGCACTTTTGATTTTCAATCGTTCTGACCCAACAAACGGCCGAACGGCACAGACGGAGACAGATTCCTCTTTTAAGCAAAGTAATTCTCTCCAAGGGCTCGAATGCATACTTTTACCTGTGCACAAAGAGACACACTTGAAAATAAACACGGCTTTACTCACAAAGTATTGATCGTCCACCTCTTAGGGAGGCGGTGTGTGTGTGTGTGTTTGTGGGTGAGTGTGTTTTTAAGCTCTCTGTCCGGCTGGTTATTTTCAGAGCAAGTGGAGAGCACATCAGTTTTTATTAGTTTAATAAATCACCTTTGTTGTCAATCAAGCAGCAGAGAATAATTGGATATGGTTGAAGCCTTGCGTGATGGATTATAAATCATTCAAGATTAAATTAAAAGATAATGCACAAACTTAATGGTTTGTGTTTTGCAGTCTAAATTGCCTCCAAGCAGCGCTGTTTTCCAGCTTTATTGCAAACCGTTTTTCTTTCCTTCAAGACCGCTCACATCTTACACCTTTTATTGCTCGGACTGAGCCGCGCCACAGCTCTTTTACATATGGGTTAACAAATGCAGTCTGCAGCTTTCCACTGTTGTGAATATTTTCTTTACTTAAGATTTTCCTGGGTGTAAGTGAGGGGTAGTGCACACGCGTAGATGCAGGGATAAAACAGCACACTATGTGTATACTTACACAGCGTGGGAATGGGTTGTGAAGCGTCTTGGGGGGTTGTAGAACCATGAAACGGCGTTATACAGATACAGGCCATTCACTATTTTACATACCAAAGGAACAACAGGAAAGCAGAATTGTGAGGCGTGAGGAGAAGAAAAGCGGTGAAAGACGAGGAGCAGGGACGGGAAGCAGAAACAGAGCGATATCATGTATATTATCCTCTGACCAGTACATTTAAGTGTGTCCGTTTGCGTTGGAAGAGACCGGGCGTTATCATAATCGCCTGCTGCCTACCTGACAGGACCTTAAAGTGATCCTGTCATTTTATTTACACCCAGACTGCTGTGTGATTTACTCTGAAACACACACACACACACACACACACACACACACACACACACACACACACACGGACTAATGTACGTAAACACTCCCCATTTCCAACTTCCCCAGCGGGCCCAGTCGGGTGGGTTGGATGACATCTTTTGATCAAAGCTGTCCAAAGAGATCAGAGGAGACTGGCAGGTAATAGATACCCAGCAACTAACCAAGCTGCATTGCAAAGAGTGTGTGAGTGTGTGTTGTACTGACAGAGTGAGAGAGTGTTTGTTGGAACACAAGCCAGGATCTCTCTCTTTTACTTGCTTTGTGTTGTGGCCTTTCCCTGGTGCCGTGCGTTCGTGCTGCATCGACACCATTTATGTGGATTTCTTTCCATTTTAGGCAAATCCCATCTATGGGAATGGTGGAGACCTAGGATAAATAAAGCTATTAAAATGTGAATAAAGAGAAAGTGTTTGATGTAAAGAGAGCAAATTGGAGTGGGAGGCAGATTTGAGAGAATGGAAGCAAGAGGAGGCTGAATTAGAGAGGAACAGGAACATTTCAGGTATCTTAAACTGGCGTTCTGTTCATTTTGGGGGAAGGCGGATCGTTTCCAACAAGCTATGAGCTAGTCAGAGTAGAGCCAAGCCCAAAATAGTCTAAAACCGTTTTAGAACAGGTCTGGTGTAAAAAATGTCATCGCAGTTCACACCAACACCTTTACACTGATGTAAATGTTGCATTAGACAGATCCACCGTGAGACTGGCCACACACTGGTCAGCTGTTAACTCCTCGGGCTGACTGAATGCTGCAATAGGAACATTTTTATGTGACATCATCAGAAAGGATTACTTAAGTAATCCTGATTTGTCCTTTTTAAACTCATGGTTTGTTATTGCTCCGTATAGAATACACCATTTTATAATGAGTCTTTTACTCCTTTGAGTATTAACTTCATAGCGAAGAGGTAATCCACACACAGACCACTGGGTTGTAGGTGTGTGTGTGTGTGTGTGTGTGTGTGTGTGTGTGTGTGTGTGTGTGTGTGTGTGTGTGTGTGTGTGTGTGTGTGTGTGTGCGTGTGTGTACGTGTGTGTGTGTGTGTGCGTGCGTGCGTGTGTGTGTGTGTGCGTGCGTGCGTGCGTGCGTGTGTGTGTGTGCTTAATTTAACCAAGAAGAACCAATCGATGCCTATGTTGGCATGTGTTTATTACACTAAAGCTGCACGTGTCTCTGTCTGCATGCGGCTGCTGCATAGACCTCGATTGTGCCAAAAATAAGTACTTTACATGTATAAATACACATACATGCACACACACATCAATGAGTGTGTCAGTAGCTCTGTAACCCAGACATACACACCCGTGTAGAAAATGTAGGGGCAGCATGTGAATCTGCTGTCAGGAGCCCCTGGCTGAGTGGCATGGGGAGATGATTAGCCAGGCTAACACGCATGCACGTACACACACGTACACACACACACACTTGCTACATCTGTGTTTCTGTGATGCTGCTGTTGCCAGAGACAGACCCACTAGCTGCTGCCACTCCAGCTGTAAACACCTCTCTGCTGTTGCCTCTGGATGCTGCATATGTTGGTTTTATTGCAGCCAGCTTTTAAGAGGTAAACTGTTCAAAACCCTTCATCACGTAACTATTGTGGAAAAGCTGCAGACTGCATTGAACCTGCATTTGTGAATGAGAAGATTAGATGAGTTGATTAATTGGAAACTGCTACAGATGAATCATAACAAGTATCGTGTCTCCTTTACAGCCATGTAAACCGACCCTATAGAGGTAAAGGAAGAGGTGTAGCAGTGTGTTTTCTGGTGTTAGGTATTTAATAAGGTTACCTAGCCTCTAATGCAGATCTTTATGGCTTTTATCTAAAGGTAATTCATTTTAAACCATAAGAGAATCTCCCAGTTTATATAATGTTTTTATGTTCTTCCCTTTATTCACTCATTCAGCGATACCTGAAGTCTAAAACCATGTTAAATCCCAGTTACACAAAGTAATAGAGTAATAGTAATTACCACAGGGTAATGAACAAGCTTAGAAGATATTACCTGGGCTAGAAAAATAGGGTTGGGCATCGAGCATTGATTGGAACCGGTTCTAACTGTTTTTCCCAGAATCATTCAGAGTTTTTTATTTTGATTCCTAGTATGCCGACGGAAGAGGAATCCGCGGCCGATTTCCATGAAAAATAAACGTGATCTGCAAATTGTGATCAATGCTTTTCAGAGCTGATCTCACCAGCTGTCTGTGTGCAGCACGAGTCCCCCCTCCCCCACCCAGATATAAACAAGCGTGTCTGTTGAACTTTTACTCCGTAACGTAAACGTTAACTCCTGCAGCGTAGAGGAAACGTGTTAAACACGTCAACACGGTGGGTTTAATAGAAGCTTTAAAGAACAAACTCTGGATGGTGTGAGGTGAGTTTGTCTCACTGCAGAAATAAAAACACACACAGAGCATCAGCAGTCAGACGCAGCCGCTCACCAACACTCGTGTGTGTGTGTGTGTGTGAGCGTCTGAGCAATAACCTGTAGAATAATTAAAGTCATCATGCTAGAGCAGCTTCTCTGTGGTGGACCACACCAGCTTCTGCCACAATAAATAATAATAATAATAATAATAATAAATAACATTTTAATTACCTTTCTGAACTATTTCTGTTGAGTTTTAATGTTTAAAATCTGTTAGATTGTTACTGACAGCAGCTACGTTTAAGTTTTACTTCCTGTTGTGACTGAACGCTGCTGCAGCATGGAGGTGTAGTTCTCCGTCATCCTGGACATGATCATCCTGAGAGTTTTAGCTGAAAACAGCTGGATGTTTCTGGATGTGTTGGAGACATTTAGCCTCTCATCCCAGAGGCTTCTTCCAGACTTTGGTTGTGGTCAGAAACAAACACTCTGGTTGTGCTGCAAGTCTTTTTCTTTTTTCTCCAAAACACGTTTTTGTTGTTGTTCATAGAGTTAAAGTTCATGTTGAAGTTAAGATTGTTTCATCTAGTAGGACCTGTGGTTAGCTGGCTCATGTGAAGCATGTCATGTCTTCAAAGAATCAGAATCGGGAATCGAAACTAGGAATTGGAATCGAAACAAGGAATCGGAATCGTTCAAAATCAAACGATGCCCAACCTTATAGAAAAAGTCCTGCGTTTAAAGCTGCTACAGCAAATCTACAGAACCCTAACCCCTCCCATTGGGCATCTTACCTGGCTCTGCGCCCACTGGAACCGGAAACCCACATTTCAAGAGGCAACGAGGTAGCGCTAAACACCAATCGCTGTTTTCTACGTCCAAACATCTTTTGTTGTCTGTGACTGTTTTTCTTTCTGGGACTCTGGTAGTTTGTCCTAAAGTTGAAGTAGCAGCCGGCTTCGCCTCCTCTGATATTACTGAGCGGAGAATCGCTCACACCGGCGATGTTCTGGTGCCAAATGAGTGTGTGATGACTGGAGGACCCAGGGAAGTGCAGCGGTTCGGCCACACCGATAGCCGGATGGTCCAACAGTGGGTTTTGACCAGAAACGTGTTGTTGGAAGTGGTCTTCAGACACAATAAATGTGCAGCTATACTATGCTAGAACGTTGATAAGAGGCATGAAAAAAATGTTTTAAGCTAAATTGTTTTCCGAGTTTGCCATTTAACTATTTTTATATGAGGGCATGATTTAGTTTTTCAAATGAGGTTTTAAATGATATTTAGTTACATGGTCAGCGCATGTGTTCATTCACTAAATACGTTTTGGAGACGCGGCACGTCCATCTGCTGATTTCTTCCACATTGTAATTGTGCTGACTGACTTTTCGGGCCAGGAGCTGGACAGGGAGTCTCTTCTGAGCGAATCCAGTGACAGTGTCGGACGTGGAAAGCTTCACAAACGAGTCTCATATAGAGAGCGAAACCAAGTGTTCAGTATGAAGCTTTAGTGGGTTTTTTTTGTTTGTTTTTGGCGTAAAACAAGGCTTGCATCTACTCATGACAGCCTTAAAGAAAAGAACTGGAACTTTTACACAACCAGAGTCCCATAAAGTTAAAAAGCATGGCTAATGTCAAACAAGTCATAATAGAAATCTGTGGTCATTTCACTTGTAACCTGCTCATTCTGAGAGGAAAAACAAAAGTATTTCTCTTTTTTACCCAACTTTTTGTAAATAAAACGGGACGGCATGAATGTGAAACAGGCTGCTTTAGTCAGCATTTTCTGTTATCTGGTGTGTGACGCGGCATTGTATTTATGACGTCTTCAGCATGTACAAAAGTATAGAACAGTTTTATTTTTTTTTTCATTTATGTAGCTCACAGAATGGTCTTCAAATCCTACAATGAATTTAGTGTAATGAGCAGGAGGCCTGGATGAGAAGCTCATGGTGCTTCTAAAGCTGTGAGTTGTTAGGGTTAGGGTTAGTGACTCAGAGGAGACCTTCCGTGGTGTAGTCAGCAATGGTACAAATACCTGTACCACAGTCTGATACAGAGTCCGAGAGAAGGGAAGAAGGAACCCAACATTCAAATGGTTTCGTAAAAAACGTGTGAGAGGTTCAATCTGTCAGCCGTCTGGATCGATCCGAAGCTCCTCAGAATCAATGGAACGCTTCGCTAGTCCTATAGTGCTCACTACACACACACACACACACACACACACACACACACACACACACACACACACACACACACACAGCTCTCTGACCAAATTGTCTACTCATGTCAAATCGTAATAATTAAGCAATATTGATCCCAGATTCAATTAACTTCATTAACATGGGTTGTGTGTGTGTGTGTGTGTGTATGTGTGTGTGTGTGTGTGTGTGTGTGTGTGTGTGTGTGTGTAGAATGGTGGAGGAATGAAACTCGAAAAATACACACAAGTGTTCTCACATGGAGTGAACATCTGAGAGCATTTTTAACCAAAATGTCTAAAACATCCCTGCTGCAGATGAGTCTGATGTGTGTGTGTGTGAGTGTGTGTGTGTTCCCTCACACACACACACTCACACAGAGAAAGCTGAGGTGTAAACAGCTCTGACGTGCCGGTGTGTCTGATAGGGCTGTGAAGTGGATATATAAGCGTGATAAAGTGGTTCCTAACATCAGAACATCTGCAGAATGCTGAAAGGTTTCCTCGCTCCATGTGCAGCAGGAACTGGGATGTGATTGGGATTCGTTATCAGGATCTGGTTTGGGCCCTGTGAAGCAGACTGACCTGCAGGGTTCCTATTCAGTTTTTATGAGAAGATCATTCTACCTTCAAACCCTTTTTGTACTACTCTGCATCCGTTTCTCATTCAGCCTGGTTCTTCTGAGCCTGAGATCCAACCTCCTTCTCCACCCTGCTGACAATTCATCTGGACTCTCTCTATCTCTCGTTGCTCTAATTAAAAGAGCACCTGCCTTCCTGGTGTGTTTGGGCTGGGCTCCCACTCCAGTGCGTGTGTGTGTTGTGTGTGTGTGTGTGTGCGTGCGTGTGTGTGTGTGTGTGTGTGTGTGTGTGCGTGCCCTTTGCCGTGATTTTCCACATTCAGATTCTTTCCTCCTCCACATGTGTTCACCCCCTCTTTACCTCCATTTACTCTAAATTCTGCAGAAATATTAGATTTATTTTTATTGTTTTACTGAAACAATAAAAACAAAATTAGAGAACAGGGTGAGGTTTACACAGCTGGTTGATCGAATTAAAGTTATCTATGAAAGAATTATCTGGTGTGATTCAATGCGTCCTGACCTCTAGCCAGGTGGGCCATGAAGGTCTTCGTGCAGAGCACCACAACCACTTCACCAGCAGCGTGTGTGTCTTGTGCGCTGACGTCGTTAGGTCCGTTTTAGGGGGGCTTCAGCCCCCCTAAAATAATCACAAGCCCCCCCTATCATTTTGGTTTATTTTATTTTTTTCAGTTAACTTTTTTTTATTTGTTCACATCTACATGCTCAACACAATCACGACACGTGTAGTTGGTACATGAGTTTTTTAGTCTGAAACAGAAATAATAATGAATGAATATAGAACTACACCGTCGCACACAGGAAGTATCAAAAAAGGACTTCCTCCCCTTCCCGCAGCTTTGTTGACAAGTCAGGGGGCGGGGCGATACAGCAAAACCTTTATATCGTTGAGCAAACCCTGCTCAGCGCTCATGAAAGTCACTCAACATCACATTAGGGTAAGACAGCAACAGCAGCACACCGTTAACATTTCAAGGTTATAGCTCAGACTTCAGAGGGAGGAAAATGCTACCGCACCGACATGCTAATGCTAACTCCGCTAGCATGTTTACATGCCGCAAACCATAATGAAAAGCTTTGATGTCAAGTAAAATGGTCGGAAAACTCCCCTGAAGTGACATGATTAACCAGCCAGCCAGTTCATTGAGTGACTTAGTGCCACCAACTTGAGCGTACAGTAATGAGTCTGCACAAACAGAACCTGCTCTGCGCTTGTGTGCAGGAGCTGCAGCCCGCTCTGTGGGCTCAACTCTGTCTCTGCGCATGCAAATCTCTCCCTGCTCTCCTCAACAAGTAGCCTCTCCAACAGTCAATCACAGACAGCTCTGTTTTATCCAATCAAAGCATGTCCAGGAAATACTGCTTTACAGAAAAACACCCATTTAACAGCTTATTAAACTGCTTTCTGCTGCTGGTTAGCTACCAGTCACCATCCACTGCCTGCAAAATACTTTGTTGTAATTCATGTGTCATGATTAGGGTGACCATATTTGACTTCCAGAAAAGACGCATTGCCCATTCCTAAAACTGTTAAATTGCACTATTTTCAGTTAAAGAGGACTTTTAATTTCAACATATAAAGTGTTTCTTCTCTGTTTGGTCAGACATAAATGATCCCTTGATGTGTAAAAGGAAGTGAACAGTGGAAATGTCCCAGGAAAAGAGGAGGGTTAATCAACCTAATTAAATATAATTATATAAAGTCCTTTTTATCTGAAAAAAGTGCAATTTTCCTGGCAGTATTCCTGGACATGCTTTGATTGCATAATGGAGAGCTCTCTGATTGGCTGGCGGAGAGGCTACATTGCTTTGTAAATATCAAATTGAGCAACAACAGGGAGATTTGTGCAGGCAGAGACGGAGTTGAGCATGCAGAGAGAGGGCTGCACACGACTGCAGAACAGGTGTTACTCTTGCAGATTGATCACTGCACGCTCCAGTTGGTGGCACAAAAATCACTCCACACTAAAAACCTGAATCAGAATATGGCCGAATGTGTATATTATTGACCATTTTTCTATATTATATATTTTTTCTATAATATATATATATTATATTATAGGTACATATATGTATCTATAATATAGTAAACAGGCAGTTTTATATATGTCACATATATTTAAAAGCTATATCAAAACATATATTAAAACCTATATGTTTATATGAATTATTTCCATGTGGGTTGTCAGTTGCTTAATATTTCCTATGTTTACCTATGGTAAAGAAAGGAGATATTGTACTCGTCTAACTTTAACATAAATTTTGGCAGCTTAATGTGACATTATGGACAATGCCATCATCATGAGCAACCAAACATGGGCTATATTAGGCTAACAGTTGTCCATATTCTGTACCATCTATCCACCAATAGCTGTTAATTGTGAGTGAAAACTAAATGGTATAGTAGCATTTGTCTTGGCATTAGAAATTGAAAATGTTTTTCAATGTGTTGGCTAGATGGATATACGAAGATTTTTTAAGAGAGTGAGTGAGGAACAGGAGAGAGACCAGGTGGTTGATGCTGAGGAGATCTGCATGGTCAAGGTCAGTGATCTACAGCGAAAACAGGGGCGAGCGCATCGTTATGAGCATTTACCTGAGCACAAAGTTCCCAAGCAAAATTGAACAGTTTTCTATTTAGGAGTGAACAGATAAGAGACCTTGATAAAAAAAACAACTATAATTATCATCTGACCTGCAACCTTATGTCAAGTTGTATCTGTATAGTTGACTTTCTGTATTATAAGTTCTACTACTTGCTGGATATTTTTATATATACTGTTATTTTGTCTTGTAATAGTTAATTACACACTCCTTTATTACATATCATAGCAGTGTTATTCATATATTAAAACTGTCAACTGCACACTCATTTGGCAGAATAAAAGTTTGACAATTATTCATTTGTTCTTTATTGTCACATTTCAGTAACAGTTATAATTAAACAAGTTGTAATTAAACAAATTAAATAAATGACTACAACATTTCCCCCTGTTAACTGCAGTAGACTGAAATGAATAGCTTTATTTGGAAATATAACATATCTAATTTTTAATGGACTTATATAAAATCTTTCTTCAACATAGACCCCACTAATGAACTAATTAAGTGTTATTTTTTATAAAAAGAAGAGAGAAAATGCACAAAGGTAGGAAAGGAAAAGAAAGTGAAAAAATAATAGGTTTTGTTAAATGTTCTTCAGATGCCATTCCATTTATTTGATAAAGCACATTTAAAAACAGCATGTGAGCTGACCAAAGTGCTGTACAGGGGTAAAAACATATAGGGTTAAAAGAATAATATAAAAGAATAAAACAACTAGAGCAAAACACAAAGAACCAACCATGAGAAGTCAATAAAATCGGTAAAAGAACAGTGTAAATAAACCATCGATAAAATAGCTAGGTAGTAAAAGCAAGAGAGTAAAAGTAAGATAATGAATTAATTGACAAAGTTTTTGCAGGGTGTGACAAAAAACGTTCAAGGTCAAGCTCCTGGGGCTAAGCCCCCCCTATATCTCAATCCTAGTGACGTCCTTGGTCTTGTGTATTTCACCAGCAGCGTGTGTGTCTTGTGTATTTCACCAGCAGTGTGTGTGTCTTGTGTATTTCACCAGCAGCGTGTGTGTCTTGTGTATTTCACCAGCAGCGTGTGTGTCTTGTGTATTTCACCAGCAGCGTGTGTCTCTTGTGTATTTCACCAGCAGCGTGTGTCTCTTGTGTATTTCACCAGCAGTGTGTGTGTGTTGTGTATTTCACCAGCAGCGTGTGTCTCTTGTGTATTTCACCAGCAGCGTGTGTGTCTTGAGTATTTCACCAGCAGCGTGTGTGTCTTGAGTATTTCACCAGCAGCGTGTGTGTCTTGTGTATTTCACCAGCAGCGTGTGTGTCTTGTGTATTTCACCAGCAGCGTGTGTCTATTGTGTATTTCACCAGCAGCGTGTGTGTCTTGTGGATTTCACCAGCAGTGTGTGTGTCTTGTGTATTTCACCAGCAGCGTGTGTTTCTTGTGTATTTCACCAGCAGCGTGTGTCTCTTGTGTATTTCACCAGCAGCGTGTGTCTCTTGTGTATTTCACCAGCAGCGTGTGTCTCTTGTGTATTTCACCAGCAGTGTGTGTCACTTGTGTATTTCACCAGCAGCGTGTGTCTCTTGTGTATTTCACCAGCAGTGTGTGTGTGTTGTGTATTTCACCAGCAGCGTGTGTCTCTTGTGTATTTCACCAGCAGCGTGTGTGTCTTGTGTATTTCACCAGCAGCGTGTGTGTCTTGTGTATTTCACCAGCAGCGTGTGTCTCTTGTGTATTTCACCAGCAGCGTGTGTGTCTTGTGTATTTCACCAGCAGCGTGTGTCTCTTGTGTATTTCACCAGCAGCGTGTGTGTCTTGTGTATTTCACAAGCAGCGTGTGTCTCTTGTGTATTTCACCAGCAGCGTGTGTCTCTTGTGTATTTCACCAGCAGTGTGTGTGTGTTGTGTATTTCACCAGCAGCGTGTGTGTCTTGTGTATTTCACCAGCAGCGTGTGTGTCTTGAGTATTTCACCAGCAGCGTGTGTGTGTTGTGTATTTCACCAGCAGCGTGTGTGTCTTGTGTATTTCACCAGCAGCGTGTGTCTATTGTGTATTTCACCAGCAGCGTGTGTGTCTTGTGGATTTCACCAGCAGTGTGTGTGTCTTGTGTATTTCACCAGCAGCGTGTGTGTCTTGTGTATTTCACCAGCAGCGTGTGTCTCTTGTGTATTTCACCAGCAGCGTGTGTCTCTTGTGTATTTCACCAGCAGTGTGTGTCTCTTGTGTATTTCACCAGCAGTGTGTGTCTCTTGTGTATTTCACCAGCAGCGTGTGTCTCTTGTGTATTTCACCAGCAGTGTGTGTGTGTTGTGTATTTCACCAGCAGCGTGTGTCTCTTGTGTATTTCACCAGCAGCGTGTGTGTCTTGTGTATTTCACCAGCAGCGTGTTTCTCTTGTGTATTTCACCAGCAGCGTGTGTCTCTTGTGTATTTCACCAGCAGCGTGTGTGTCTTGTGTATTTCACCAGCAGCGTGTGTGTCTTGTGTATTTCACCAGCAGCGTGTGTCTCTTGTGTATTTCACCAGCAGCGTGTGTGTCTATTGTGTATTTCACCAGCAGCGTGTGTGTCTTGTGGATTTCACCAGCAGTGTGTGTGTCTTGTGTATTTCACCAGCAGCGTGTGTGTCTTGTGTATTTCACCAGCAGCGTGTGTCTCTTGTGTATTTCACCAGCAGCGTGTGTCTCTTGTGTATTTCACCAGCAGCGTGTGTGTCTTGTGTATTTCACCAGCAGCGTGTGTGTCTTGTGTATTTCACCAGCAGCGTGTGTCTCTTGTGTATTTCACCAGCAGCGTGTGTGTCTTGTGTATTTCACCAGCAGCGTGTGTCTCTTGTGTATTTCACCAGCAGCGTGTGTCTCTTGTGTATTTCACCAGCAGCGTGTGTCTCTTGTGTATTTCACCAGCAGTGTGTGTGTGTTGTGTATTTCACCAGCAGCGTGTGTCTCTTGTGTATTTCACCAGCAGCGTGTGTGTCTTGAGTATTTCACCAGCAGCGTGTGTGTCTTGTGTATTTCACCAGCAGCGTGTGTGTCTTGTGTATTTCACCAGCAGCGTGTGTCTATTGTGTATTTCACCAGCAGCGTGTGTGTCTTGTGGATTTCACCAGCAGTGTGTGTGTCTTGTGTATTTCACCAGCAGCGTGTGTGTCTTGTGTATTTCACCAGCAGCGTGTGTCTCTTGTGTATTTCACCAGCAGCGTGTGTCTCTTGTGTATTTCACCAGCAGTGTGTGTCTCTTGTGTATTTCACCAGCAGTGTGTGTCTCTTGTGTATTTCACCAGCAGCGTGTGTCTCTTGTGTATTTCACCAGCAGTGTGTGTGTGTTGTGTATTTCACCAGCAGCGTGTGTCTCTTGTGTATTTCACCAGCAGCGTGTGTGTCTTGTGTATTTCACCAGCAGCGTGTTTCTCTTGTGTATTTCACCAGCAGCGTGTGTGTCTTGTGTATTTCACCAGCAGCGTGTGTCTCTTGTGTATTTCACCAGCAGCGTGTGTGTCTTGTGTATTTCACCAGCAGCGTGTGTGTCTTGTGTATTTCACCAGCAGCGTGTGTCTCTTGTGTATTTCACCAGCAGCGTGTGTCTCTTGTGTATTTCACCAGCAGCGTGTGTGTCTTGTGTATTTCACCAGCAGCGTGTGTGTCTTGTGTATTTCACCAGCAGCGTGTGTGTCTTGTGTATTTCACCAGCAGCGTGTGTCTATTGTGTATTTCACCAGCAGCGTGTGTGTCTTGTGGATTTCACCAGCAGTGTGTGTGTCTTGTGTATTTCACCAGCAGCGTGTGTCTTGTGTATTTCACCAGCAGCGTGTGTGTGTTGTGTATTTCACCAGCAGCGTGTGTGTCTTGTGTATTTCACCAGCAGCGTGTGTGTCTTGTGTATTTCACCAGCAGCGTGTGTCTTTTGTGTATTTCACCAGCAGCGTGTGTCTCTTGTGTATTTCACCAGCAGCGTGTGTGTGTTGTGTATTTCACCAGCAGCGTGTGTGTCTTGTGTATTTCACCAGCAGCGTGTGTGTCTTGTGTATTTCACCAGCAGCGTGTGTGTCTTGTGTATTTCACCTGCAGCGTGTGTGTCTTGTGTATTTCACCAGCAGCGTGTGTCTCTTGTGTATTTCACCAGCAGCGTGTGTCTCTTGTGTATTTCACCAGCAGCGTGTGTGTCTTGTTTATTTCACCAGCAGCGTGTGTGTCTTGTGTATTTCACCAGCAGCGTGTGTCTCTTGTGTATTTCACCAGCAGCGTGTGTGTCTTGTGTATTTCACCAGCAGCGTGTGTGTCTTGTGTATTTCACCTGCAGCGTGTGTGTCTTGTGTATTTCACCAGCAGCGTGTGTCTCTTGTGTATTTCACCAGCAGCGTGTGTCTCTTGTGTATTTCACCAGCAGCGTGTGTCTCTTGTGTATTTCACCAGCAGTGTGTGTGTCTTGTGTATTTCACCAGCAGCGTGTGTGTCTTGTGTATTTCACCAGCAGCGTGTGTGTCTTGTGTATTTCACCAGCAGCGTGTGTGTCTTGTGTATTTCACCAGCAGCGTGTGTGTCTTGTGTATTTCACCAGCAGCATGTGTGTCTTGTGTATTTCACCAGCAGCGTGTGTGTCTTGTGTATTTCACCAGCAGCGTGTGTCTTTTGTGTATTTCACCAGCAGTGTGTGTCTCTTGTGTATTTCACCAGCAGCGTGTGTGTCTTGTGTATTTCACCAGCAGCGTGTGTGTCTTGTGTATTTCACCAGCAGCGTGTGTCTCTTGTGTATTTCACCAGCAGCGTGTGTCTCTTGTGTATTTCACCAGCAGTGTGTGTGTCTTGTGTATTTCACCAGCAGCGTGTGTGTCTTGTGTATTTCACCAGCAGCGTGTGTCTCTTGTGTATTTCACCAGCAGCGTGTGTCTCTTGTGTATTTCACCAGCAGCGTGTGTCTCTTGTGTATTTCACCAGCAGCGTGTGTCTCTTGTGTATTTCACCAGCAGTGTGTGTCTCTTGTGTATTTCACCAGCAGCGTGTGTGTGTTGTGTATTCCACCAGCAGCGTGTGTGTGTTGTGTATTTCACCAGCAGCGTGTGTGTGTTGTGTATTTCACCAGCAGCGTGTGTGTGTTGTGTATTCCACCAGCAGCGTGTGTGTCTTGTGTATTTCACCAGCAGCGTGTGTGTGTTGTGTATTTCACCAGCAGCGTGTGTGTGTTGTGTATTTCACCAGCAGCGTGTGTGTGTTGTGTATTTCACCAGCAGTGTGTGTGTGTTGTGTATTTCACCAGCAGCGTGTGTGTGTTGTGTATTTCACCAGCAGCGTGTGTGTGTTGTGTATTTCACCAGCAGCGTGTGTGTGTTGTGTATTTCACCAGCAGCGTGTGTGTGTTGTGTATTTCACCAGCAGCGTGTGTGTGTTGTGTATTTCACCAGCAGCGTGTGTGTCTTGTGTATTTCACCAGCAGCGTGTGTGTCTTGTGTATTTCACCAGCAGCGTGTGTGTCTTGTGTATTTCACCAGCAGCGTGTGTGTGTTGTGTATTTCACCAGCATTGTGTGTGTGTTGTGTATTTCACCAGCAGCGTGTGTGTGTTGTGTATTTCACCAGCAGTGTGTGTCTTGTGTATTTCACCAGCAGCGTGTGTGTCTTGTGTATTTCACCAGCAGCGTGTGTGTCTTGTGTATTTCACCTGCAGCGTGTGTGTCTTGTGTATTTCACCAGCAGCGTGTGTGTGTTGTGTATTTCACCAGCAGTGTGTGTCTTGTGTATTTCACCAGCAGCGTGGGTGTCGTGTGTATTTCACCAGCAGCGTGTGTGTCTTGTGTATTTCACCAGCAGCGTGTGTCTTGTGTATTTCACCAGCAGCGTGTGTGTCTTGTGTATTTCACCAGCAGCGTGTGTGTCTTGTGTATTTCACCAGCAGCGTGTGTGTCTTGTGTATTTCACCAGCAGCGTGTGTGTCTTGTGTATTTCACCAGCAGCGTGTGTGTGTTGTGTATTTCACCAGCAGCGTGTGTCTCTTGTGTATTTCACCAGCAGCGTGTGTGTCTTGTGTATTTCACCAGCAGCGTGTGTGTCTTGTGTATTTCACCAGCAGCATGTGTGTGTTGTGTATTTCACCAGCAGCGTGTGTCTCTTGTGTATTTCACCAGCAGCGTGTGTGTCTTGTGTATTTCACCAGCAGCATGTGTGTCTTGTGTATTTCACCAGCAGCGTGTGTGTGTTGTGTATTTCACCAGCAGCGTGTGTGTGTTGTGTATTTCACCAGCAGCGTGTGTGTCTTGTGTATTTCACCAGCAGCGTGTGTGTTTTATGTATTTCACCAGCAGCGTGTGTGTCTTGTGTATTTCACCAGCAGCGTGTGTGTCTTGTGTATTTCACCAGCAGTGTGTGTCTTGTGTATTTCACCAGCAGCGTGTGTGTCTTGTGTATTTCACCAGCAGTGTGTGTGTGTCTTGTGTATTTCACCAGCAGTGTGTGTGTGTGTGTCTTGTGTATTTCACCAGCAGCGTGTGTGTCGTGTGTATTTCACCAGCAGCGTGTGTGTGTTGTGTATTCCACCAGCAGCGTGTGTGTCTTGTGTATTTCACCAGCAGCGTGTGTGTCTTGTGTATTTCACCAGCAGCGTGTGTGTGTTGTGTATTCCACCAGCAGCGTGTGTGTCTTGTGTATTTCACCAGCAGCGTGGGTGTCGTGTGTATTTCACCAGCAGCGTGTGTGTGTTGTGTATTTCACCAGCAGCGTGTGTGTCGTGTGTATTTCACCAGCAGCGTGTGTGTCTTGTGTATTTCACCAGCAGTGTGTGTGTGTGTGTCTTGTGTATTTCACCAGCAGCGTGTGTGTCGTGTGTATTTCACCAGCAGCGTGTGTGTGTTGTGTATTTCACCAGCAGCGTGTGTGTGTTGTGTATTTCACCAGCAGCGTGTGTGTCATGTGTATTTCACCAGCAACGTGTGTGTCTTGTGTATTTCACCAGCAGCGTGTGTGTCTTGTGTATTTCACCAGCAGCGTGTGTGTCTTGTGAATTTCACCAGCAGCATGTGTGTCTTGTGTATTTCACCAGCAGCGTGTGTGTCGTGTGTATTTCACCAGCAGCGTGTGTGTCTTGTGTATTTCACCAGCAGCGTGTGTGTCGTGTGTATTTCACCAGCAGCGTGGGTGTCGTGTGTATTTCACCAGCAGCGTGTGTGTCTTGTGTATTTCACCAGCAGCGTGTGTGTCGTGTGTATTTCACCAGCAGCGTGTGTGTCTTGTGTATTTCACCAGCAACGTGTGTGTCTTGTGTATTTCACCAGCAGCGTGTGTGTCTTGTGTATTTCACCAGCAGCGTGTGTGTCTTGTGTATTTCACCAGCAGCGTGTGTGTCTTGTGTATTTCACCAGCAGCGTGTGGGTGTTGTGTATTTCACCAGCAGCGTGTGTGTCTTGTGTATTTCACCAGCAGCGTGTGTGTCTTGTGTATTTCACCAGCAGCGTGTGTGTCTTGTGTATTTCACCAGCAGCGTGTGTGTCTTGTGAATTTCACCAGCAGCATGGCTGCATTTTCTCAAGTTTTTATTTTTTAAAATCCTAAAACAGACAATTAAACGTTGTAAAGCCATTCAAAATCCAGCTTTCTAATTCTTCCCGTCTTCATTGACTTGTTGTTTTTCTGATGCTTCGTTGCGGTTCTTAAAAGTTGGTCTTTAAATTTGTATCTCCAAAAAAGCGCTGAGTTTCTGTAAAACACCGATTCACACTGTCTCATTTAAGCTACATCATCCTAGTAGTGTTCTGCTTGAGTTTCAGGACTCTCCTCTGTGGTTGACTTTTATTTTTCCCAGACGTTTATCTGGAAGCTTCCAGCAGAGATGACTCACCTGAACAGGTGTTGTTTTATTATTATTTTTATATCAGAACATGTCATTCTGCTCTTCCAGAGGCCATAGACTCTCATCTCTCTTCTGCAGGCGTGTGTTCATGTGGAAGAGTTAGCGCTGAGGCTAATGCTAGCTTATCTCACTTCCTCTGTTCTTCAGATCAGCACTTTTCATTGGCTGGTTCTGGTTAATGATGCTCCAACAGAACTTACATACAGGTTTTTATCCTCCATCACAAACACCTTTTACTTCTTCTGCGATAAACTTTGTCGTTATACATCCTTCCTGAGCAATTCTGGTCTTCATCCCCACCCGCTCTCCACTCTTTGGCTATTTGAAATCAATCACATGACTCTACTGGACGCACTTTAATTTATCAGTAACTGCATTTGCCAAAGCACGGCTAAAGTTGAAAACCAGTTCACCTGTAATAGCAGCAACCATGTTATTAATGTCTACAGTTTTCTGCTTAAACATTTTTGCAGGTTGCACAGATAACACACACACACACACACACACACACACACACGCACGCACACACGCACAGGCTTTGTTTTTCTAATCTGAGGTGCACGTTGTGTTTTAAAGGTGATTTCCCATCGATTCTGGCCTCAACGGGAGCACCAGGCTGCTGTGTTCGCCTGTTTCCTCAGCCAGAACATTGTTCTCTTAAACAGCTGTCGTTTTGGCTGATCCAGAACAGATGGCGTGTACATGTGGGTCTCCTCAGCTGCATGCATGTGCAGGCGGTGAATGTGTCTGTGACACATGAGTGGAGCGAGAGGAAAAGACGTGCAGCTGATGATGCTCTGAACCACCATGAAGACACCAGTCTGTGTTTATTGTCTCCGTGGTGTTAGAACATGCAGGGCAAATATTTTACACAAGCTGGATTTGATACAGCAAAAAAGAAAAACATGAATATGCAGCGTTGATTTGTGACCGCACAGTTTTTAAACGGTAGATAAAAGCACACTTGACATCTTTCAGATGGATCCTTTTTCTTCAACAGAGCGCCGGAGCAGATTGCATGTTCAACAGAGGAATCCAAATGCTCGCCTGAAGGCAAAGTGTTGTTACACTGCAACACTTACAGTACAACCGTGTGTGTGTGTGTGTGTGTGTGTGTGAGAGATGTGCGAGGGGCTCTGGGATATCTGCCTCCATGCATCTGTTTATCCCTCTGCAGTGGTGTATCATCACCGATGGCAACGAAGGGCCTGACAATGACAAAGGCTCTTCTCTGTCTTGCTGCTCATGCAGCACCGGTGCATGCAGGAGTCCACATGAAGAAAGCTCTTGCAGCACGGCGCATGCAGGAGTCCACATGAAGAAAGCTCTTGCAGCACGGCGCATGCAGGAATCCACATGAAGAAAGCTCTTGCAGCACCGGCGCATGCAGGAGTCCACATGAAGAAAGCTCTTGCAGCACCGGCGCATGCAGGAGTCCACATGAAGAAAGCTCTTGCAGCACGGCGCATGCAGGAGTCCACATGAAGAAAGCTCTTGCAGCACGGCGCATGCAGGAGTCCACATGAAGAAAGCTCTTGCAGCACGGCGCATGCAGGAGTCCACATGAAGAAAGCTCTTGCAGCACGGTGCATGCAGGAGTCCACATGAAGAAAGCTCTTGCAGCACGGCGCATGCAGGAGTCCACATGAAGAAAGCTCTTGCAGCACGGCGCATGCAGGAGTCCACATGAAGAAAGCTCTTGCAGCACGGCGCATGCAGGAGTCCACATGAAGAAAGCTCTTGCAGCACGGCGCATGCAGGAGTCCACATGAAGAAAGCTCTTGCAGCACGGCGCATGCAGGAGTCCACATGAAGAAAGCTCTTGCAGCACGGCGCATGCAGGAGTCCACATGAAGAAAGCTCTTGCAGCACGGCGCATGCAGGAGTCCACATGAAGAAAGCTCTTGCAGCACGGCGCATGCAGGAGTCCACATGAAGAAAGCTCTTGCAGCACGGCGCATGCAGGAGTCCACATGAAGAAAGCTCTTGCAGCACCGGCGCATGCAGGAGTCCACATGAAGAAAGCTCTTGCAGCACGGCGCATGCAGGAGTCCACATGAAGAAAGCTCTTGCAGCACGGCGCATGCAGGAGTCCACATGAAGAAAGCTCTTGCAGCACGGCGCATGCAGGAGTCCACATGAAGAAAGCTCTTGCAGCGCTCAGGCAGAGAGGGAAGCTGGCAGCAGCTGGAGTGCTCGGTGTGATGGCACTGGCAGGTTTATAGTGGCAGCCTCCTTTTTCATAAACTTATCTGCAGTTGGTAGACTTTCTGTTTTTGTCCAATTTGCGTTGTCCTTCATTTTTTCCTCACCTCTGTTTAGGCTTTTTCAGAAATTAGGATTTTGAATGATTTTGTCACGTGGCTTATCCATAGGTGTCTGTGTGTGTTTTCAACGTAATGCTAATAAATCGTTTCAGGGGCTTGGCATTGAATGTGTGACTTTGGTCTCTCAGTTCAAACCCTGATGTTTTAATCACCAGCTGCTCACATAAATGCATGACCTGGTTCCTGCAGCGTCTTTAAAATGTGGGTCTTTTAGGCCAGACACGACCAGAGCGAACCACTGGAACCAGTACTTCCATTTACCCCGCTAGCTTGATGGCAAACATGAGACATTAAATCTGACTGTGACTTTCTGTGTCCACCTGGTGGAGGATGTTATACACATAGTGAGTGTCCCAGCTTAATGACAAATTATGAATTATAATCATGATCATGAGCTTTTCCATAATCATGCTGCCCAAAAAGCTCCGAGTTTTCACCGGTGCAGGCGCTGCCACTGGCAGCTTATTCTGTGCTCTTGTTGTTTGAAAACCCAGCTCTAATTGCAAACTGTGAGCATAAATCATTTCTGATCTCACGTTGTTTTGTCCCATTTTATAGACTTATTATCAAAAGAAAACATTCAGAGGTTTACAAAGATTTGTTTGGATGCATATTTCCTCTGTATGATTTCCGTCGTATTATTCTTAAACTAGAGGGATTTGAATATAAATTGAAAGCTGCAAGCCTTCTCCCTGAAGCTAAACTGTAAATAATAACTAAACTTTTTTTTTCTAATCTTTGGTAATTGAAGCAAATGGGTTTTACAGAGGAAGATTTGTCGCAGGCAAGCATACATACATTTTTTTTATTTACGAGGAGGCGAAGGCTGAGCGGTGTAATGAGTGAAAATGCATGCTTAATTTAAATGGCGAGTGTGTCTGTTAGGGAATGCATTAGAGTCTGCAGAAGAAGCGTAAGACATATTAATTGACAGACAGGAACCGCTGTCTCCGAGGTTGATACAAGTAATTTATTACTTCAGAAACGAATGCCACCGCCAGAATGTGCTTCATTAATTTCAAATTTAGTTTTAATTTCAAGCTGTTGCCCCTTGAGAAGAATAAGGTGGCAAGTTCTGTTTGAGGAGGCATTTTCCCCCTCTCTCACTTCATCTTTCTGTCTCCATCCCTCCACATCTCCCTCTTTCTCACTGGCTGATTTTCAGCAGAACAAAGACTTGGGGTTTGGAAGCGGTGAGAGGGAGGGGGCGACGACTAGCAGTAAAACAGCATAAAGTAGTGTTTATCTACTCTGTGGATGCCAAAAGGCACGTTGCCCGTAGGACTAACAGATTTCTGTTTTCTTTCCTCTGAACAGCATACGTCCCTGAAGATGAGAAGGAAGCAGCCCTGTTGGATGAAGATCTAGATGGAGAAGACTCAGCCCAGGAAGGAGAGGAGCCTTCAGCAAAGCTCCTGTGTCAGGACAAGGACTTCTTGTTCAAGGAAAGGCCAGGATCCACTGGCATCCATGACTCCCCCAATGCTGCTGACTTTTCAGGCCAGGAGCTGGACAGTGAGTCTCACCTGAGTGAATCCAGTGACAGAATGTCTGATTTTGAAAGTTCCTCACTTAAAAACGAGGATGATGTCCTCCTTTCTAAAGACCCTTCAAATGTGTTGTCCCCATCCTCTTCTGCCATGATTGCTGCAGCCAGCGCCTCTGTAGGTGGAGACGAGGCTATACTAGTAGCAACAAGCTCCGTGGCTGACAGTCTTGAGAAGATGAAAGCCATTTACACATCCTTCCTGAGCAATTCTTACTGGTCTTCACTAAACCTGAACCTGAGTCAGCCACCGGCAGAAAAACCTCCTCGCAGTCACAGCAGCAGCAGCAGCAGCAGTAGCAGCAGCTGTGGAAGTGGAGGGTATGACTGGCACCAGACCGCCATGGCTAAAACTCTCCAGCAGGCATCCCAGAGTCACCACAACAGACTAAACCTGGTTCAGCATCCGGTCGTGGTGGCTCCGCCTACCACCACAGAACCCAACCTCTTTAGTACGGTCCAGCTTTACCGGCAGAGCTCCAAGCTCTATGGCTCCATATTCACCGGAGCCAGCAAGTTTCGCTGTAAGGACTGTAGTGCAGCATATGACACTCTAGTGGAGCTAACAGTGCACATGAATGAGACGGGCCACTACCGCGACGATAACCACGAGACAGATAGTGAGGGAACCAAGCGCTGGTCCAAACCCAGGAAACGTTCCTTACTAGAGATGGAGGGGAAGGAAGATGCACAAAAGGTGCTAAAGTGTATGTACTGTGGACACTCCTTTGAATCCCTTCAGGACCTGAGCGTCCACATGATTAAGACAAAACACTACCAGAAAGTGCCTCTGAAAGAGCCCGTCACACCAGTGGCAGCTAAAATTATATCCTCTGCCCGAAAGAGAGCCCCGATTGATTTAGACATCCCCAGTTCACCGGACTCAAATGGAGGCACCACACCCAAGCCCACCTCCCTCAGTGACACTAATGACATCCTGCAAAAGGTCGCTAACCCGTACATAACACCCAACCACCGCTATGGACATCAAAATGGTGCCAGCTACGCCTGGCAGTTTGAATCCAGGAAGTCACAGATCCTCAAATGCATGGAGTGTGGCAGCTCTCATGACACGCTACAAGAGCTTACAGCTCACATGATGGTGACGGGACACTTTATTAAAGTTACCAACTCTGCTATAAAGAAAGGAAAACCATTTATGGAGTCCTCCAGCCAAACCCCAACATCCGTTTCAGCAGCTGAAGAAAAGGTGCAGTCAGTTCCCCTGGCTGCCACGACGTTCTCCTCTCCATCTGCCCCAGTCCCTCCTCCCACCAGCATCACACCCACTGCTATGGCTGTGGAAATTAAAAAGGAGGAGAAGGAAGAAGAATGTACTAAAGAACACGTCATGATTCCTCCAAACAACCTCAACGCAGAGAAACGAGCAGGAGGGGAGGAGGCTGTCGAAGAAAAGTTTGATATTTCTTCTAAATACTCGTATCTGACTGAAGAAGATCTGGATGAAAGCCCAAAGGGGGGTCTGGACATTCTCAAGTCTTTGGAGAACACCGTGACCTCAGCCATTAACAAAGCCCAGAATGGAGCTCCCAGCTGGGGTGGGTACCCCAGTATCCATGCTGCCTACCAGCTCCCTAACATAATGAAGCTCTCTCTTGGTGCCTCTGGAAAAAGCTCTCCTCTTAAATATCTGTTCCCTGGAGGGGAGATTTTCTCTGCTGCCAGTAAGAGTCAGCCGCTGGTCTCGTCCCCAAGCCGCCAGACCTCCCCACTGCCCAAAAACAATTTCCATGCAATGGAGGAACTGGTCAAGAAAGTGACAGAGAAAGTGGCTAAAGTAGAGGAGAAATTGAGAGAGCCCAGTGCCATTGTGAGAGATTCTCCTCTGAGACACGCGACACCCTCACCGTGCAACAGCGAGGCAGAAGCAGAGGCGTCGGCCCGAACAGAGTCGCAGACACCCAAGGAGCAGGGAGACTGTAAAACTCCCGAGAATACAGATGTAGCAGAAACAATGCTGGCTACGGAAAATGGAACCGATCACAGGGATTCAAATGGTAACATTTCCAAAAAGGAGATGGTGGAGAACGGACTGGAACCCGCCGCTGTGACATCACCCCTGTCAGCATCCGTGTGTGGCAGCACGGCCATCATTACAGACCATCCGCCTCCAGAACAACCGTTTGTCAACCCTCTCAGCGCCCTGCAGTCAGTAATGAACGTTCACCTGGGGAAGGCTGCCAAACCTGCCATGCCCTCCCTCGACCCCATGAGCATGCTGTTCAAGATGAGCAACAGCCTGGCAGAGAAAGCAGCGGTGGCTTCCTCCACCCCGCCAGCACACACCAAAAAGACTAATAACAACGACCACTTAGAGCGCTACTTCTACCAGCAACATCTAAACAATGACCAACCTATGGACCTCACCAAAGGAAAAAGTACCGACAAAGGCAGCAATGGTGGAACTCTCGGGTCAACAGTTCTGTCTTCCACCATCTCCACACCATCAATCTCTCCATCGTCAGCCATTACCATGGCAAAAGCCTCAGCTGCAGTAGCTTCTTTCATGTCCACCTCTCCGCTGAGAGAAAATGCCCTGTCAGATATCTCTGATATGCTGAGGAACCTCACCGAGAGTCAGGCTTTGTCCAAGTCCTCCACACCCACCAGCCAGTCTGAGCGCTCTGACGTTGAAGGCGCCACACAAGAGGAGACTGAAGAAGTTTCACCTGCTCAGAAACGAAAAGGCCGCCAGTCCAACTGGAACCCTCAACATCTCCTCATACTGCAAGCCCAGTTTGCTTCCAGTTTAAGACAAACAAATGACGGCAAATACATTATGTCTGATCTGAGCCCACAGGAGAGAATGCACATCTCACGCTTCACTGGCCTCTCGATGACGACAATATCCCACTGGCTGGCCAACGTGAAGTACCAGTTGAGACGAACCGGTGGCACAAAGTTCCTGAAGAACTTGGATTCTGGTCACCCAGTGTTCTTCTGCAGTGACTGCGCCTCACAGATCCGCTCACCATCCACCTACGTCAGCCACTTGGAGTCCCATTTAGGCTTTCGTCTGCGAGACTTGGCTAAACTTTCTGGGGAACAGTTGCTGAGTCAGTTATCGCAGCAACACCACCACCGCCACGCAAAGGGACTTTCTGAAAAACTCTTCTCTAATCTCCACCCTTCCAGCCACCCCTTACCCCCCTCCTTACAGGCATCCCTACCCCCTTCACTGCCCATTTCACTGTCCTCGTCTTTAACGTCATTGCCCCCTACTGAGACACCGTCCCCTGATGACGATGACAGTGGGGCAGTCCACCAGTGCAAGCTGTGCAACCGGACTTTTGCAAGTAAGCACGCAGTTAAGCTTCACTTGAGCAAGACTCATGGGAAATCCCCCGAGGACCACCTCATGTTCGTTTGTGAGCCGGACAAACAATAGCACTGGCTGGGGAAAAGGCAGCACTTTTACGACGTGGCTCACGCTGTTTTGCTCTGTCTCTCTCTAGCCTTTCACAGACACACTAAAGAAAGGATTACAAAAAGCGACAGAACTGCACAAAGATGCCATTAAACTACTGCAATGAGTGTTGGCACATGTTTTCCTTTTTATGTTGTACTCGTTTTTGGTTGTTGATTTTTGGATTATGTGTGACATGGACTCACTCTGGCCCAACACACTTAGTTTTACTGATCTTTACAAAAACAGACTTCTCTTTAGATGGTGCAGAGATACAATGAAGGAGACCGGTCCAAACCCATTCTAGGAAGATGGGATGAGTATTTGTGGTGAAAAAAGAATTTGGTTCTTTGATATTTTGGCATTATGGCGGTGTGCTCAGCTGCATGCATGCATACAATTGTTTTGTTAAACATTTTATAATTAAATGTGGTGCACTTTCATTGATTTTTGGTCTTTTCACCTGATTGCTTTTTGTTTCTTTCTTAAAGTGTCTCTTGTTTTGTTTTTAAGCTAGAGGCAGCAGTTAAGATTTAACCCTGTGAGTACATTAAGGCACTTCTGGAACCGTTAAATCAAAATTATTGTTATTATTATTATTATTATTATTATTATTATTATTATTATTCCTGATATCATTTCTCTAATAACCTTTAGTTGAGTCATCTTCTCGACATAACAGAGTCCACCTGTTCAGCCACGTCTGTAACCTTCAGGCCACTCGTCACAGGTTTTGACACATGCGCATGTTGTATGTGTCAAAATGATGTAAACAAAAAAATAATAATAATAATCAAAATATTTTACTTTGGTTGATCAGGGACCTATATTAATTCAGGTCTGTGTAAAATATGTAAATAAAAACATTCAATGAGCTCTTGTCTAAATTATGCATCATTTCTATATTTTTAATTTAAAAGGATTATGACTATTTGCTGGTGCACAGAACATAAAAACATAAACAAACTTGTTTTGCACAATAGTTTTATAAGTGTTACGTAATTGAAAGTATAAAAAGGGAGGTACAAAAAGAGAAACAAAAGGTTCGTCTTTTTTATTCCCACCTTGTGCTCAAAGGGTTAAAGGCTCTTTTCTAGCAGAAACTGCTCTACTGGTGCCCCTGTATGAACACTAAAAGATCTAAAGGTTGAACAGAAAGATGTTGCTTTATGAAGAAATTTTATGTGTAAACTGTTATTTAAAAGCCCTCTTGATTGTATCCTGTTGTTGAATGCCCTTTTGATTGGTCTTATTGATATGTTTTGTTCTAATTCCCCTCCGGAGCTTTATCTTTTTGGGATATGAAAGGTACCCATGGTTACACTAACCTCCTGAGTGACAAGTTCTGCTACATTTTTTGGCAATTCATTTGCTGAAGTAACTGACATCTGCCAGAGAAACAACAACAACAGTAATAAAAATCTTTATGTGTAAAATATTGGCATGTAAACAGCACAGATACTGTTATGCATTCTGTGCCGTAAGTCTTATTTTTTTTTCACTTCATTCTTTGGATTTCTGTTGTTGTTGTTGACAATGAATCCCCATTATATGACTTCGTATAACCTTGTTTTCTACTGCAGCATTAAAAAAGGAAACTGTTTTTTGCAATAATGCGTGTGTACATTCTGTGTGTCATGGCCATCAATTAGGTGTGTGCTGTGCAGTCCCTAATGAGCACATTAGACTGGGAGTGTGTCAGCGTCTGTCTGGGACGGGCTGCAGACTAGTTTAGGGTGAGTGGCAGCAGCAGGGCCGTGTGGGAGACAAACACACACACGCACACAAACACACACACTCACCCGTACACACTCGTATTCATACGTGCAAACAGAAACCATCACTTTTTCACTTCCCTGCATCTCTATTGTCTTCCTGCCGTTAGACTACCAAAATATTGCAAATTCAGGACTGAACTAGTAGCATTTTGCTTCATAAACAGTAACAAGAAGAGCAGGTAGGGCCCAACAAACCATAAAGATGTCTGCAAAAGGATTCCTTCTTGGTTTTGAGGAAAAATCACAAAACCTCAATGCCCTGCACACATACTAGGAGACATTACTGTGATACAGTCAAGAATTTGTTTCATCTGGCCAGTGTACAGTTAACCTGACATAAGAGTCCCCATACCTGACACACACACACGCATGCACGTACGTACTCACACGCTCACACACACAAGGTAAGGAAACGTGTCACAAGTATTGCTAAACTGGACATTATGGGTCATTCAAATATTAATTGCGTACCAGGTTTCACTGCTTTTAGTTCATGTAGCTTCAGAAATGCAATAGTTAAAAGATAAACAGTGAAAACTATTTTATGTCCTGTCGTTAATTCTTAGCTTTAGTAACTTAAAATACAATAAAAACCTTCACACACACAGACAAGCACACATCTGATACTACAGCAACAACATCACAAGTACCAATTCTATAGATTTGTAAATTTTCACACACTTAAGATGCAGTAAAAGCCCGTACATGCACACACACACACACACGCGCACGCACGCACGTGCGCGCACACACACACACACGCATGCACACACACACACATGCACGCACACATACACACACACACACGCATGCACACACACACGCATGCACACACACACACACACACACACACACACACACACACACACACACACGCATACACACACACACACACATGCACACACACACACACACACACACGCACACACACACACACACACACACACACACACACACACACACACACACACACGCATGCACACACACACACACACGCATGCACACACACACACAGACACTTCTCAACAACCAGGTAGAGGGACTTCATCAACGGTGACAAGGTTCCACTGTGTGTGAAAATGTCAGCCTTCAACGGTGCAGCCTGAAGTCTGGCACCGTATTTAAGGTTCTCATTAGCCTCAAAGAAAATATGCATGAGCCTGAAGTGTAAAAAAGCCATTTTCTCTCCTGTCTTCACTTGCAGGAAGCTGGGTCTCGGGCTTATTAAGGTTTGAAACCTGCATGCAGGAGACAGTAGGCGCTGCCACCAGACTGTGCTTTCACACAAACACTGGATCACATTTACAATGTGGACTAAATCCTATCAGTTGCAAGCCAGTGGGTGAATACTACATGACTACTACTGAGGGACGCTAACACACTTATGCAGAAACAACAGATTTACTGAAGAGAAATCCTACCTATAATAAGCTCTGATGGAAAACAAAGTGATTTAAAATAGTGTTTAAGCTCATTTGACTTTGCGTTGATGAAGACAGATTTAGATGACCTCGAGAAACCGTTTATACATGGTATAAGAATTTAATCATCACAATGCATCTGGTCTCAAGAATAGATGAGAGTCAACTTTGGGAGGAATTGGCAACCAAATGGGTAAAGAATAATTTTAGGTTAAAATTTTGACAAGAAAATCTGCATGAAAATAGCAATTTGTCTGCATTGACATGACAAGTCCCACATGGCTCAACCCTTAATGAAACCAGACTTTTAATTACATGCTGTGATTAAACCTTATCCTGTGGTCACTGGTTGAGCAGCATGGACACAACATGGAAGTCCATCAGAGCTACCATTAGTGAGTGCATTGATGAAATCTGCTTGATTTAAAGCAGTCCTAGTCAGATCATGCCAAATTACAGTTCGCAAGAACTACATTATTGAGTTGTAATGATTTATTTTCCTGGAGGTGATTTATTTCTAGTTTAAAGAGCTCCATCCACACAAATGAAAAGTGCAGAGTAACAGGCTTTTAAACTGTCATGAGCTCTTTGTTAGCGCGAGCTAGTTAACAAGCCCCTCCGTGTCTGCCCTCTCAGGAGAGTTTAGGTTTCTGTTGTTCTGGTCCACGTGCCAGGTGCTTTGGTCCTGTTCCGGAAGATGGCAAGACAGAAAGGACAGAGAAGTTCGTGTTTTGGAAAGCAAAGACTGATGGATTGACAGGGAAGAAAAAAGTTGTCTTTGTCAAAAGAGAAAAATCAACATTACCGTTAGAAAAATTTCCCGAGGTTTTATCTGCAAAACCCTAGAAATGAGCTCTGAGTCTGAGTTCCAGACATTTTTTGAGACAACCACCATTTCAGGAAAAATCTAAATGTAGACGAGGACATCAGAAATCCAAACAAAGAAGAAGATGATTTGTAAACTCGCTTGCATTGCCCATGTTCTTCCTGGAAGCTTAGTTATTATCTTAAACAAGAAGCTAAACAACAGAAGTCCAGTTATCTTTGGATGACTGAGACCTTTTGGTAAATCACACCAATACCGTTATGAGTGATGAAGTCTGAACGACAATAAACCACAGAAACAGGCACATCTGCTTCTTCAGTCTAATTACGTCTCTAACGGGGTTGTCGTGGTAACAGCCGTGCCACATAAGTCAGCATTTATCTTGGTTTGTGATGAAGGGCTCCCAGGTGCTCTTATGAGTAGATTTTAGACCTCTGTTTGAGAGTGAGCGGGGAACATTAACTCATTCACTTCCATTGACGACTAAAGTCGTCATTTTAAACCCAACCGTTCAATGCCAATGACGACCACTGGCATTTTTTTGTACTGTTTGGGCATCAGAACGAGCCCCCGCGCTGAAAGAACAAACATCTCAGCCCTGAAGCTGATCTTCATCCACATACGTCACACGTCACGTGATCAGGAAGCAGATCATCCATGTGTTAGGACATCGTTTTGGGCCCTTCCTGTAAAAAATGGTGAGGCGTGAACCGGAAAAGCGGCTGCCGATCACAATTCAACAACGCATCATGAAAGAATGGATAACGCTCGAAACACGCGGCTTCTTCCTGATGTAAGAGGTGAGTCTCCTCTTTGTTTTGGTTGTTTTGGTGTTGACATCATCCTAGCGCGCAACGTTCTGCGACTCTTAAAAAAACAGTAAAAACGGTGAGAAACACTGGCGGCGAATGAGTTAACATCTTAACGTACATTTTAGGGTCGGTTAAATTTGCCAGCCTACCACGCCCTCATTGTAACCCACACAATACCACCGTCAGCACTCCCGAGCAGCACAGAGAGCCTCCACACGGTAAGCCGCTTACATGCATTTGTGGAAGGTGTGCTGCTGATTCAGATAGCTTTATCTGAGAGGGGGGCTGCTGGGAAAGTGGGAAAACAAGCTCCATGGATCCACTCGTCACAATGGAATCACAAAGCATAACATAAATGAAGCCAAGGTACAAGCAAGCACTGTCCTCTCACAATCTCACACAAGGAGAATGCCCTGTCCATCTTTGTTGCTCTCGATTTCGTGTTTGTTCTTCTTCCATTCTCTTCTTTTGTATGAGAGCACAATGCCACAGCCACAGAAGCAGTACTTGCTTACTGAAACAGAACAGCTCACATGCCTTGCTTTACGAGGCATATTAGTGCCTTTGTGGCTTAGCTCAGCATCTACTGAAAGAGCTACATGCATATGTACTTTCTTTTTCAACATTGTTAGCTGGGTTTATTAATCAGAACAGGTTCATGTGCAGAGCTTTGGTTTTGGATGATAAAGTCTGCCAATCAAACATTATTCTCCAGAGTAGAAGTCATTAATACCAAGATGATGATTTATTTTACTTTGGGATTTTGGGCCAATCTATCAGTAGGTCAAGATTTTCACATGCTTTTACAAATCAGCTAAAATCAAAGTCTGCAATTAATTCATAAGATAAAATTAAATGGGGATGATCAAAGATGTGTTTCAATAAATCAAAATTTTTCCTTTTCTTTATGTCTGTGTGAAGGCACTCCATTAACACGGCCAGAGCCTTGATTTGGAGAGGGATTCATTTCCACAGGCCCACAGTCTCTGATCATAAGAATGACATATGCAAATGTGGTTTGGGCTTGGTTCTCAGGCTAGAAGACTATGGGAAGTGTGCCAAAAAACTGGTTGGTTACACATCAAAGTCATGCATCAGAAGACATTTATTTGCTGTTTCATTTAAAATATTTAAATCATTTTTAAAAGAGTTTCAAACTGATCTGTGTTGGTGCCGATGATAGGGGGACATACTCACATCTGTTTCAATAGTTAGGACTCCACTTCTATTGCAGAATAGCATTACCTTATAAATGAACAAACACTAAGGTAAATGTCAACTTCACTCATATTTCAGCCGTGGGTCTCTAGTAGGAAAGAATGCCTTCATCACCTGTTTGATGTAGAAGTGAGCTTCTCTGATTGGCTAACACCAGCACAACTCTACCACTGACTCTGTTTGCTCTACAATGTTGATGTTTTGGCTCCACAAATAACAAAAGCCTGAAAGAGATCAGAAAGATAATTTTCAAAAATAACAATTAAAAAACTGTTTCTCCGTCAACCTGCTCTTTAAAGGCCCCGTGTGTGAAATCCATTGAAATCATTGTTGGGTTAAAGTTGAGTAAATGGAGGTCTAACTGGTCCACCACCACTGAGAACTACATCTCCCAGAATGCACCAACAAAATGGCGACTGATTGGTGATAAAAAACACCTATGCAGGGTGGTGGCTCTCAGTCCTTAGTCAAACAGGAACAGCACAGCAAGCTCTAACAATGAGTTGACTCTAAAGACGCCAATGGTTGGTAACTATTGTTTTATTTATGATATGAAGTTGTTTTGGGTGACCTTTGAAGTCATGCTTTAATTTAATTGTTTACACTGTTAGTGTGGGAAGATTTAGTTTAGAAGTTCTTTGTTTATTGTATTTTATATAAATGATGTGACATCTAACACTTATCTCTGTTCTTTGAAGGTTATCAACCTAATGTTCACTGAACTGACATAATAAAAATTGTTGGAATGTGATGGAGTTGTCCCAAAGTGTCCCTTTAGAGTGAAACTAATGTGGAGCTTGACAGTTGATAACCACACAGCACCCTGGAAAAGGAGATAAAGGGCTTCAAACCAGAAAAGCTGTGGACGCAAGAGAAAATAAAGATGGCAGAAGAGGTCTTGGGGAAGACGGTCAAACTGCTGAAGCAGGAGAGGACCAGCGCTAAAAGCAGCTTCACCAGACTAGCCAACTATATTTCAAGAGGAGCAGACATCATGCTGAAAACCGAATTAGAAGAGGAATTTGGAAAACTTTCAGACCGGTTCAGGTCAGTTCTTGACTCTAATGATGACTACAGGATTGGACTGGAGGCTGATGTCAAGGCAGTGGATGAAGAAGCAGAACTTGATAAGCAGCAACAGACCGACATTCAAATGACTTTAAAAGATGCAGAGAATAAAATGAAGGAGGTTACTGCCGCTGTACAAGCTAACCTGTGGGGAAGATATGGAGAAAGGGAACTTAAAACATCAATCCATGAAGCAGAGGAAGTAGTTGATGAAGCTGAAAATATGCAAGTCAAAAGTGACAATTTGGAGGGCTATGAGGTTCACCTCACTTTATTAGGTGAGAAGGTTAGTGCAGTCATCTCAACTATGTCTGTGTGGGAGAGGTGGATTCCTGACTCATCTAGAGATGAAATGAATGGGAGACTGAAAGGACTGAGAGCAGCCCACTGCAGGCTAAAAATGAGAAAAGCTGAATTTGCCATATTAAGGAGGCTAGCTGATCAAGGCACAAACGGTAAACCTATCCAACCATTACCACCTGTTGTGAAGATAAAACCAACTACCCTTCCTGTCTTCCAGGGAAATATGAGAGAGTTCTACAGGTGGAAAAAGGACTGGGAGAGCCTGCAAAGGCAGGGAGAGCCCACTGGCTCACCTGAGGTGCTCAAGATTCAGCTCCTGGAGAGTGTAAGTGAGACCATTGTGAAGGAGCTGAGACTGTCAACTTATACAACTGCAGATGATATGTTCAGAGTCCTGGAAAATAGATACGGCAACAAGTCTACCATTACAGTTGAAATCCTTGAAGAATTAGACAAAATGCCGCAGGTGAAGGGGAACCAGCCGAGGAGAGTCATTGACCTGATTCAATCTGTAGAGAAAGTCCTGGCAGATTTGACAGAGCTGGGGAACTTTGACACGCTCTTGAAGTTCCTGAAGAACCAAGAAGAGATATTGGAAAGACTTGAACAACTGAGAAGTGTGGATAAGGTGGACAAGTCTGAGAAAAGGCATGAAAGAAGGTCTACATCAGCCAGAGCTACAACAAAAGAAGTTGACAAGGGTTGTGGTGTCTGTGGTGATTATGGGCACAGCAACAAAATATTCTTCTGCAAGAAATTTAAAGCTTTGAAGCTATCTGAAAAGAAGTCTGTTTTGAAGAAGCTGGGAGCATGCAATAAATGCTTAGGATACCATGATGATGACAGATACTGCAAAGACAATTTCCTATGCAAAAACACGTACTGTAAAAGGGGAGAAACTGGGCCAGACCACCATTATTTCCTGTGTCCAAAAGCTGAAACCAAAGGACAAGGGGGCACAGTTGGAAAATATGGAGGAAAAGGAAAGTTCACAGAAGAACAGGAAGATTTCTTATCACTACTTTCCCCTGAACTAGCAGATCAGTGCAGAAAGGCATTCACAAACAAATCTTCAGTTACACTCAAAGCTGCAGGCCAGTCTGAATTACTGAAGAGGAATGAGCTGGTTGAACTTCCGGTGATTATGATGCTGATGCAAGTAACGGCCAATGCAGGTCAGAAGATGGGCACCCTCATTGACCTAGCATCAGACACCAATTACATAACTCACAGAGCTGCGGAAAGATTGGGCCTCAGGGGTGAAGAAATAACCCTGGTTGTACATGGAGTTGGTGGAATGACCATGGACGTTATAACAAAAAGGTACCTCCTAAAAGTCAGAGTCAAAACTCAAAAGGGGACTGAAAGAGCACATCAACTAGTCTGCTATGGCTTGGATGAAATTGCAAAAGTTTATCAAGCAATTCAGCCTGAAAAGTTGAAAAGATTCTTCCCAGACGTCCAGCTCGAAGACCTGAAAAGACCAGCGGAAGTTGAGCTTCTCATAAGCCATCGAGAGGGAAGACTCGCACCCCAAAGAGTTAGAGTCATTGGATACCTTGTTTTGTGGGAAGGCCCATTGGGAAAAACAGTGGGCGGAGCTCATCCTGATTTGTTTGAAGAAGTAGAGGTGACAGCATATGAATCAAGAGCCCACTTTGCTCGCTCTTTGCGAACTGCTGCTGTCAAATATCAAGAAATTACAGTTCCAGCAACCAAGCCAGCTTGGCAATTGCAGGAAGATGCGTCTCTGTCCAGATTTACATCTACCAGTAACCGTGAGTTCCTTGAGTGGTGGCACTGGGACAGCATCGGAGCCGCATGCGAGCCAAGATGTGGAGGTTGTCGATGCGGAAATTGTTCGCCAGGAGAAAGAGACATGACCTTGGCTGAGGAGAAAGAGTATGAGATCATTAAAGGAGGGCTCACATACATGGAGAAAGATGCTCACACACCATCTCCACATTGGGATGCAAAGTATCCTTGGACTGAAGATCCCGCCTCCCTCCCTAACAACAAAAGGGCAATTCAGGCTTGTTTCTTAAGGATGGAAAAGCAGCTGAGCAAAGAGCCAGAATGGAAAATTGCTTATGCAACCCAAATCCATGACACGGTCGAAAGAGGTGCAGCTATGAAACTCACCAGTGAAGTCCTGGACAAGTGGACAGGTCCAGTGTGGTATGCTAGTCACCTGGTGGCGTTAAATCCTCATTCGGTGACAACACCAGTCCTCATTGTATGGAATAGCAGCCAGAAATACAAAGGTGTGAGCATGAACGATCTTCTCTTGAAGGGACCAGATGTCCTTAACCCCATAAGAGCTGTCCTGTTAAGATTCAGAGAAGGGGTACATGCAGCTCTGGGAGATATAAAGAAAATGTATAACTCTGTCTGGTTGGAGGAGCGAGAAATGCATCTACACAGATTCCTGTGGAGAGACAATCCTACAGAGGAGATCTGTGAATATGCAATCACCAGAGTCAACGTCGGCGACAAACCTGCAGGTTGTATTGCGCAGTTGGCTATGAGGGAGACCGCAAGTCTACCTAACTTCGCTCACTTGAAAGATGAACGAAGAGTTATTGAAGAGGACAGTTATGTGGATGACCTCTTGACCTCCCACAATGATTTGCACAGGCTTGACAAAATTACAGCAAAAGTTGAAGAGATTTTAAAAGGTGGGGGTTTCTTCCTTAAACCCTGGGTCCGGTCAGGGCAAAGTGGGAGGAAAGGAACTGAAGCAGATGTACTAAACCAGGATCAAAGGAAAACCTTAATTCTTCCAAACCAGATGAAAGAGGGAATAAACAAAGCCCTGGGCATCGGCTATCAAGTAGATGAGGACAAACTCTACATGCTGACTGCAGTAAACTTTTCTAAAAGGAAGAAGAAGATGCGAGTTGGAAAAAATCTTCTTGAAGAGGAGGTGAGAACACAAACTCCTAACCAGTTGACAAGAAGAGTTCTCCTAAGCCAAGTTGCTGCACTATATGACCCAATTGGCCTAGTTGCACCAGTCAAGCAGAAAGGAGCGATCCTTGTTCGTAAAGCATTCCAAGAAGGAGGGGGTGGCAAGTTGACCCAAGAAACCTGGGACCGACCTCTCTCAGAAAGTCTCGGAGAAGAAGCCATACAGCTTTTTGAGAACTATGCACAGCTTGGTCACGTAAAATTCCACAGAAGCCTCACACCATCTGACCGGAAAGGAAAACCTTGGGGTATCACATTCTCTGATGGAAGTGATAAATCCTATGGAGCTGTGATGTACTTAAGATGGGAGACAAATCAAGGCATTGAAGTCAGGTTTGTGGAAGCCAAAACCAAGTTGACACCCTTAAATCAGAAAGGAGATGCCGTTAAGGCAGAAATGTGTGGCGCAGTCTTTGCAGCCAGGATCAGGAAGTATGTGGAGAAGCATGCTCGAATGAAGATTGAGAGGTGGTTCCACTTACTGGACAGTCAGACAGTCCTTGGAGCTATCCAACGAGACAACTATGGATACCAAACATTCTTTGCAAATAGAGTGGGTGAGATCCAGAAGGCCGGGCTAGTGCAAGACTGGTGGTGGATCCGTGGAGATCTAAACATAGCTGATATCTTAACCAGAGGAGGCGCTCCTGACGATTTGAAGGAAAATTCCACATGGCAAAATGGACCAGAGTTCTTGAAGTGGCCAGTGGATGAGTGGCCTATTCAATCGGCTGGAGAAGTGGCAGCCCAGGCCAGAGAAAGGGTGAATAAAATGCAAAGAAAAACATTTTCAGCTACATTGACAAGAGGTCAAGCCAAGACGAATCAGGAAAAAGATTTGTGTAAAGAAAAAACATCCACTCCACCAAAAAGGTTTCCCACTGGCTGGGTTAAACGTCTCGTGGACATAAAACGATTCAGTAGTCTAACCAAACTGAAGAGAGTTATTGCCTGGATCCGTCGAGTTGCTGAGCAGTGGCTAAAGAGGACCTCAAACCCAGAACAGAAAAAATGGATTGCAACAACACCTAAGCAGGCTGGATTGAAAAACACAGAACTTCAGGATGCATGTGATGACATCTTTCTCTCGGCTCAAGTAGGTGTAACATTTCCAGACACAACTCTCAGCAGATTGGCAGTTTACAAAGATGAGAACACTGGACTGCTACTTTGTGGAGGTAGAATCCAGGTGTTCAATGAAGAGAAGACTGCTGTACCTGTTTTGCCATATGAATCCTGGGTGTCTACTCTGTTGGCACGAGAATCTCATGAAGCCAACCATGAGGGGGTAGCAGGAACCCTTCTCTGGATGAGGAAGACAGCTTGGATAATTAAAGGCCGGAGAATCGCTAAGAGGGTGGTTGACAGCTGTGTACGCTGCAGGAAGAACAGAGCAAGGCTGTGTCAACAAATAATGGCAAACTTGCCTCCGGAGAGAACAAACCCAGCTGCTCCTTTTGAATTCACTACCGTGGACCTGTTTGGCCCATATGAGGTCAAAGATGAAGTCAAGAAAAGAACTAAAATCAAAGTATGGGGAATCATCTTCTGTTGCATGGCCTCCCATGCCATACACACAGACGTGGCAAGTGACCAGTCATCCGAAGGTTTCCTGCTGGCCTACCAAAGGTTCACTTCACTGAGAGGGCACCCCAGGAAGATCTGGTCAGACCCTGGCACTAACTTTGTAGGAGCCAAGCCTGCTCTCGAAAAGCTGTACAACTTCCTTGACCAACTGAACAAGTCTGAAGTTGAAGACCTAGCTGCCAAACATGGGACAGAATGGGTTTGGAAGATCCATCCTGCAGACTCTCCCCATAGAAATGGTGCAGCAGAAGCTGCTGTAAAAATAGTGAAGCGGGCCCTGAGCAATCTTTGAGGAGAGGGCATCTTCACCTGGGGTGAATTCCAAACCTTTCTTTACATGGCAGCCAACCTTGCAAACGAAAGACCTATTGATGCCAAAACTCAAAGCAGGGAAGATTGTGTGGGATATATCACCCCAAATTCTCTGCTTCTAGGGCGTGCAAACCCGAAGGGAGACCCTGGAGACTTCCAGTTTGATGGTTACCCATACAAAAGACTAAAAAGTATTCAAACAGAGGTCAGTAAATTCTGGAAAAAGTGGAGCCAATTGGCTGGACCAAATCTCTTTGTACGGAATAAATGGCACACCAAAGAGCAAAATGTCGCTGTTGGAGACGTGGTCTGGTTGGCTGATCAAAATGCCTTGAGAGGACAATACAAGCTGGCCAGAGTTGTTAGTGTCAACACTGACAGGAAAGGCATTGTAAGAGACGTGCTTGTGAGGACCTTTCCTAGCTATCCGGTTCCCACCAGAAAGGCAGCTGGAAAGAAGGCGGTTGCAGAATCCATTAGACTGAAACAAAAAATCCCAACCACTATCCTTCATAGGGATGTTAGACGCCTTGTCATTCTAATTCCTGTTGAAGAACAAAACAACAAAGTACTTGTGTGACCTCATTGGGTTTGGAAAACCATGAGCTCAAGTGGGAGGTGTTGGGTTAAAGTTGAGTAAATGGAGGTCTAACTGGTCCACCACCACTGAGAACTACATCTCCCAGAATGCACCAACAAAATGGCGACTGATTGGTGATAAAAAACACCTATGCAGGGTGGTGGCTCTCAGTCCTTAGTCAAACAGGAACAGCACAGCAAGCTCTAACAATGAGTTGACTCTAAAGACACCAATGGTTGGTAACTATTGTTTTATTTATGATATGAAGTTGTTTTGGGTGACCTTTGAAGTCATGCTTTAATTTAATTGTTTACACTGTTAGTGTGGGAAGATTTAGTTTAGAAGTTCTTTGTTTATTGTATTTTATATAAATGATGTGACATCTAACACTTATCTCTGTTCTTTGAAGGTTATCAACCTAATGTTCACTGAACTGACATAATAAAAATTGTTGGAATGTGATGGAGTTGTCCCAAAGTGTCCCTTTAGAGTGAAACTAGTGTGGAGGTTGACAATCATGATGAAAAAATGTGACTCTTTAGCGCCATGCAGTTCAGAGAAAGTATTGCAGCTACAGTGGCTCACTCTTTGACTGTATAATCAGTTTCCAACCTGTGTAGCCTAACCCACACCAAGCTTAAAACAAGCTACTCGACCTCTTTAAAAGAGCATTTATAATTATGACTGTTTATCAACCTACCAGTTCTGATGGAAGCAAAATAGTTCTGTTATTGAAGCTGTCACGATTCACACACGGAGGAGAGGTGACATCAGCCGGGAGGTCAAGTGTTGGGAGAAATTGTGATCCCTGAAATATTCTGTCCCCTGTGTCGGGAGATCGCACTTCTGGCTATTTTCACAACATTTGTGATAAACTTTTATGGGAAAATGATGTAATGTAATGTAATAATGTTATATTTGCAATTTTTGGTCAATATTTCCTCCTAAAAACAGTAAAAAGATACAGTGAAAACAGTCTTATTCACTTTTGCAGCAAGCTTATTTATCATTTTAGAAAGTTATGTAAAAAGTCAGTGTAACCATCTTTTATTTGAGGTAGTTTAGTCATAATGGACAATAAGTTCTGTGAATTTGGAAATATTTGCTCTTGACTGCCCAAGGGAAGCAAACTATTTCAGGGGAACATAATTTCCCACAACACCCGTTTCACGTGGATCATGGAGCGCTCGATGGAAACAAACTGGATGCCGCTACAATCTATGGAGCGACCACTGGTTGCTCATTAGCCACGGCTGGTGAAGGAGTGTTGGTGACCCTGGGACACACGGTGGAGGTCAAGTAAACAATGCTGACTTATCAACCAGCCAATCGTGGCTCAGGGCTGGCATGGTGGAGATGGATGTCACAAGCTACTAGTTAGCCATGGCTAGAGCCAGGGACATGCTGTGTATGCTGTGTGTAAACTCCCACAGATTACCAGCAAAAGCAGACCCAAGTCTAAAGGTAACGTTTGAGAAGAAGCCCACTGAGTCGGAGCGTCTCTGTAACGTGTGGAGAACTACCGTATTTTCCGTACTATAAGTCGCACTTTTGTAAAATTTCAAGTTGAGAGGAATATTTAGAATTGATGTTGGTGAGAAATATTAGTGAAAAAGGACACGTTTGTGAACTGGAAACACAGGATTTGATAGTCGTCGTCGTCTTCCTCCGCTTTTCCGGGTCCGGGTCGCGGGGGCAGCATCCCAGCTAGGGAGCTCCAGACCGTCCTCTCCCCGGCCACCTCCACCAGCTCCTCCAGCAGGACCCCAAGGCGTTCCCAGAACAGATTGGAGATGTAACCTCTCCAACGTGTCCTGGGTCGACCCGGGGGCCTCCTGCCGGCAGGACATGCCCAAAACACCTCCCCAGGGAGGTGTGCGGAAGGTATCCTGACCAGATGCCCAAACCAGCTCAACTGACTCCTTTCGATCTGGAGGAGCAGCGGTTCTACTCCGAAACCTCCCGAATGTCTGAGCTCCTCACCCTATCTCTAAGGCTGAGCCCGGCCACCCTACGGAGGAAACTCATTTCGGTTGCTTGTATCCACAATCTCGTTCTTTCGGTCATTACCAAACGCTCATGACCATAGGTGAGGATTGGGACATAGATCAACTGGTAAATTGAGAGCCTGGCTTTCTGGCTCAGCTCCCTCTTCACCACGACAGATCGGTTCAGCGTCCGCATCACTGCACATGCTGAACCAATCCGCCTTTCGATCTCCCGATCCCTCCTACCCTCACTCGTGAACAAGACCCCGAGATACTTAAACTCCTCCACTTGAGGTAGGACCTCTCTCCCGACCCGGAGTTGGCAAGCCATCCTTTTCCGGTCGAGAACCACGGTCTCAGATTTGGAGGTGCTGATCCTCATCCCAGCCGCTTCACACTCAGCCGCGAACCTACCCAGCAAGAGCTGAAGGTCAGAGCTGGATGAAGCTAGGAGGACCACATCATTCGCAAAAAGCAGGGATGAGATTCTCTTGCCACCAAACTCGACACACTCCACACCACGGCTGCACCTAGAAATTCTGTCCATAAAGGTTATGAACAGAACCAGTGACAAAGGGCAGCCGTGGCGGAGTCCAACCCTCACTGGGAACAGGTCCGACTTACTACCGGCTATGTGAACCAAACTCACGCCCCTCTGGTAAAGGGACTGAATGTCCCTTAACAGAAAGCCACCCACCCCATACTCCTGGAGCGTCCCCCACAGGGTGCCCCTGGGGACACGGTCATAAGCCTTCTCCAAATCCACAAAACACATGTGGATTGATTGGGCAAACTTCCATGCCCCTTCCATCACCCTCGCACGGGTATAGAGCTCATCCACAGTTCCATGGCCAGGATGAAAACCACATTGCTCCTCCTCAATCTGAGATTCAACTATCGATTGGACCCTCCTCTCCAGTACCTTGGAGTAGACCTTTCCAGGGAGGCTGAGAAGTGTGATCCCCATATAGTTGGAACACACCCTCAGGTCACCCTTCTTAAAGATGGGGACCACCACCCCGGTCTGCCACTCCACAGGAACTGCCCCCGATGACCACGCAATGTTGCAGAGACATGTCAACCATGACAGCCCTACAACATCCATAGCCTTGAGATACCCAGGACGAATCTCATCCGCCACCGGGGCTCCGCCGCTGTGTAGTTGTTTGACTACCTCAGCAACTTCTGCCCCCGAGATTGGACAGTCGATCCCCAGGTCTCCCGGCTCTGGTTCTTCCTTGGAATGCGCGTAGGTGGGATTGAGGAGCTCCTCAAAGTATTCCTTCCACCGTCCGACTATAGCCCCCATTGACGTCAGCAGCTCCCCATCCCCACTGTAAACAGTGTGAATGAGTTGCTGCCTCCCTCTTCTGAGGTGCGGGACAGTTTGCCAGAAACTCTTTGGAGCCGATCGATAGTCTTTCTCCATGGCCTCACCAAACTTCTCTCACACCCAAGATTTTGCCTCGGCAACTGCCACTGCTGCACCCCGCCTGGCTATCCGGTACCTGTCTGATTCCTCCGGAGACCTACAGACCAGCCACGCCCTGTAGGCCTCCTTATTCAGCCTGACGGCTCCCCGAACCTCTGGTGTCCACCAGCGGGTACGGGGGTTGCCACCACCACTGGCACTGGCTACCTTGCGACCACAGCTAGCAACAGCCGCCTCAACAATCGCAGAGTGGAACAAGGCCCACTCGGAGTCAATGTCCCCCACTGCTCTCTGGACGCAGTCAAAGCTCTGCCGGAGGTGGGAGTTGAAGACCGTCTTGACAGGTTCTTCTGCCAGGCATTCCCAGCAGACCCTCAACATGCGTTTGGGTCTGCCAGGTCTGCACGGCATCTTCCCCTGCCATCTGATCCATCTCACCACCAGGATGTGATCAGTTGACAGCTCCGCTCCTCTCTTCACCCGGGTGTCCAAAACATACGGCCACCAGATCAGATGATATGACTACAAAGTCTCTCATCGACCTGCGACCTAGGCTGCCCTGGTACCAAGTGTACCGATGGGCATCCTTATGTTCGAACATGGTGTTCGTTATGGCCAAACTGCGGCTTGCACAGAAGTCTAATAACAAAACACCACTCGAGTTCAGATCAGGTGGGCCGTTCCTCCCAATCACACCCCTCCAGGTCATGTTGTCATTGCCCACATGAGCATTGAAGTCCCCCAGCAGGACAATGGAGTCCCCTGATGGAGCACTATCTAGCACTCGTCCCTGGGACTCCAAAAAGGATGGGTACTCTGAACTGATATTTGGCCCATAAGCACAAACAACAGTCAGGACCCGTTCCCCGACCTGAAGGCGCAGGGAAGCTAACCTCTCGTCCCCCGGGGTAAACCCCAACACACAGGCAGAGAGTCTTGGGGCTAGCAAAAAGCTAACCCCAGCCCTCCGCCTCTCATCCAGAGCAACTCCAGTAAAGGAGAGTTTCCAACCCCTCTCAAGGACTTTGGTTCCAGAGCCAATGCTATGTGTCGAGGTGAATCCGACTATATCTAGCCGGTACTGCTCAACCTCTGCCACAAGCTCCTGCTCCTTCCCCGCCAGCGAGGTGGCGTTCCATGTCCCAAAAAACAGTTTCCTTGTCCGGGGATTGGACCGCCAAGTCTCCCATCTCGGTCTGCCACCCGATCCACATTGCATCGGACCCTTCATGTTCCTCCTGCGGGTGGTGGGTCCACAGTTGGATGATCCCATGTATCCGGTTCGGGCTGTACACGGCTGGGCCCCATGGGCGAAAGCCCAGCCACCAGGTGCTTGCTCACGGGCTCCAACCTCATGCCTGGCTTCAGGGTGGGACCCCAGTAACCCTCCGGGGCGAGTACTCCGACTCTTCGATTGTACATCCACAAAAGATCCTCTTAAACGTTCTTTGTCTCACCCTTCACCTAAAACCAATTTGTCATGGGAGACCCTACCAGGGGCACAAAGTGCCCCAGACAAAATAGCTCCTAGGATCATTAGGGCACTCAAACTCCTCCACCACGATAAGGTGACAGTTCAAGGAGGGAGGATTTGATTATAAACAAGTTTTTTTTTTGTGTGTGTGTCCTGTCTGGCTGTAAAGCAAACAGAATTGATGTCTGAATGCTGGTAACAGGCCTTACAGATTTACTCTCAGGTGGAGCATCAAAGCATCTGCTTTTAATGTCACGCCTGATACTTAAAACTTTATTGCTATTGTTTCTGAATGCTTTGTAATTCCGACCAGACACGGAGTCAGAGGTGAAAGAGAAAGGAAAAGACAAAAGGTGTGTGTGTGTGTATGTGTGTGTGTGTGTGTGTGTGTGTGGGGGGGTCCACAAAAATAAACAATAATGAACAAGAGTCTGCTTCTAGACCTGCAGAAAGAGAAAGAATAGAAGAAAATGGGACACAACACAATACATCAGGAGCAAGCTATCACTGCGTCAGCCTGATGATGAAATATAAAATCAACATTGTTTAACCGAACAATCACACAATAATAAATCTTAGTGCATTTAGTGGCAACCACAGCCTTAAGAAATGTGTTGAACGTGCCCAAGCCCTTACTTTTGAGAGCTCCATGTGAGCACCTGTGTGTGTACACGCGCTTGTTTATGTAAGGTTACTCTATAAAAGCGTCCAATAGAGAGTGTGAGGGACCACAGATCCGCCCCCCAAAGATGTGTAGGAGACGGAGGGAGCTCCAAGTCCCAGAGATCCAGGCGCTGCCCCAGAACACAGGAACCCCAAGGAGACTGCAACCAGAAAGGCCCCCGCCCCCCTCGAGAGGCACAGAGGATCGCCCCGGGGGGCCACAACCAGCAGCCGGCAGAGTCTCGGGGGACATCAGCGGCAAGCCCACAGGCCCGCCCGCAGCCTCCCACCCCCTAGCCGGCTGAGCCCGGGACCCAGGGGCGACCACCCCCGCCGGGGACCCAGCAGAGCCCAGGGACCCAGACCCCACCAGACAGCCACCGGGATTGATCAGGCAGACGCCAAAAATCTTAAACCCCCTGATCCGGGAGCCACGAACACTCAGGCAGACCAAGGCACCACGCTCCACAAGGCACCACGCTCCACACCAGGTGTGGCAGGGGGAGGGGAGACGAAGATCTATATCCTTAAAAGAAGTCCCAGGAGAAGAGAGGAGTCAAAGGCCCCACCTGACATATACAGTCATACACAAACACAGTCACACACTCCCTCCCTCATGCTCACACATACACATACAACCAAAGACTTACGAAAATGCACACCGGACACCCACTCATGCTCCCCATACACACCCTATTCACTCTCGTCCCGGTACTGCTGCACATGGGGTACAACCATCACCGGTCACCAGAGTTTGACCCTTTCTGCTTTCTCTGAGACGTTTCTGCAAGGACTGGAAACCCTTGATTCCAGACAAAACGAGATTGTACTAACTTTTCGGAACACACACACACACACACACACACACACACACACACACACACACATATATATATATATATATATATATATATATATATATATATATATATATATATACACATATAATATATAATATATATATATATATATATATATATATATATATATATATATATATATATATATATATATATATATATATATATATATACACACACACATATATATATTTGCCCCCTTCCTGATTCCTTATTCTTTTGCATGTTTGTCACACAAAATGTTTCTGATCATGAACACATTTAACCATTAGTCAAAGATAACACACGTAAACACAAAATGCAGTTTTGAAATGATGGTTTTTAATTATTTAGTGAGAAAACAAAATCCAAACCTACATTGCCCTGTGTGAAAAAGTTATTGCCCCCTGAACCTAATAACTGGTTGGGCCTCCCTTAGCAGCAATAACTGCCATCAAGCGTTTGCGATAACTTGCTACGAGTCTTTTACAGCGCTCTGGAGGAATTTTGGCCCACTCATCTTTGCAGAATTGTTGTAATTCAGCTTTATTTGAGGGTTTTCTAGCATGAACCGCCTTTTTAAGGTCATGCCACAGCATCTCAGTAGGATTCAGGTCAGGACTTTGACTAGGCCACTCCAAAGTCTTCATTTTGTTGTTCTTCAGCCATTCAGAGGTGGATTTGCTGGTGTGTTTAGGGTCATTGTCCTGCTGCAGCACCCAAGATGGCTTCAGCTTTAGTTGATGAACAGATGGCCGGACATTCTCTTTCAGGATGTTTTGGTAGATAGTAGAATTCATGGTTCCATTTATCACAGCAAGCCTTCCAGTTCCTGAAGCAGCAAAACAACCCCAGACCATCACACTACCACCACCATATTTTACTGTTGGTATGATGTCCTTTGTGTAAAATGCTGTGTTACTTCTACGCCAGATGCAACGGGACATTTGCCTTCCAAAAGTTCTACTTTTGTCTCATCAGTCCACAAGGTAGTTTCCCAAAAGTCTTGGCAATCATTGAGATGTTTCTTAGCAAAATTGAGACGAGTCCTAATGTTCTTTTTGCTTAACAGTGGTTTGCGTCTTGGAAATCTGCCATGCAGGCCATTTTTGCCCAGTCTCTTTCTTATGGTGGAGTTGTGAACACCGACCTTAATTGAGGCAAGTGAGGCCTGCAGTTCTTTAGAAGTTGTCCTGGGGTCTTCTGTGACCTCTCGGATGAGTTGTCTCTGCGCTCTTGGGGTAATTTTGGATCCCAGGAAAGACCATAGAAACAGCAGCGTGAAGAGAATTCAGTGAGAATCAGCAGAAGGTCACACCAAAGCAGCCTGAACAAGTGAGTCTTCAGCTGCTTTTTAAAGGAGACCACTGAGTCCACTAATCTCAGGCTCAGGGGGAGAGAGGTCCAGAGTCTGGGGGCCACAGCAGCAAATGATCTGTCACCTTTGGTCTTTAGCCTGGTGCTGCACAACCAAGCTTTGGCCCCTCAGGGACCTGCTGGGGTCCCTGCTGGGGGACTGAGAAGAACACCAATGTAAGATGGTGCTTGTCCATGTAAGACCCTAAAGACCAGAACCAGGATCTTGAAAGAACCATTTAGTTAACCAGCAGCCAGTGAAGCTGGAGGAAACGCGGGGCGATGATGCGGGTGTGTTTGGAGGACTTGGTCAGAAGCAGAGCACAGCCATTCTGAACCACCTGTAAATAGTTCAAGTTGAGTGGTAGTCAGCTGTTTCTCCTTCTCTGATATTAATGAGCACAGAACCTCTCACACCAGCGGTGTCTGTTGCTAAATACGTGAGTGTGTGATGAATGGAGGACCCAGGGAAGTGTGATGGTTTGGCGAGAATGACAACCAGGTGGTTGAATGGTTGCTTTGGGTCTGAAAGGAGTTCTTGGTAGAGGTCTTTTCATTGGTTTTATCTCCACAATATATTTATAGTTATACTGTGTCAGAATGTAGTTATGAACACATTTTTAAGCTAATTTGTTTTCCAAATTTTCCATTGCATCTTTAAAGCATGTTGTACATCATGCGTATGTTAAATACCTGCCTACTATATGTGCTCTGTCCTAAACTCAAGCAGTACTAAATGTTCTATCTTTGCATTAACCAGCATTGTATCTGAAACCAAATTGTGAGGGTAAGAGATCATTAATACTCCGATCTCTCCTGGAATAGCACAGATGGGTATTTTCTTAGGCTGATGCAGGGATTGTCAGGAGCAGATATAATAAATTCATTATAATTTATAAAGATTCCAACAACAACTTTTCAGTGGTGTAGGTCATTAGTTGCACATTTTAGATCTTGATGTTTGATCTATCCTCACTACACGCTTAATGAGAGCTGTGTTTAAGCATTTTTGTGGTATATTCATACAATGGCAATTAAGAATCTTTAATCTTGAATTTAATAACACAATTGTCAAGTCATCGTCACTCATTCATTAAATAAAGCACCCTTGCTGCTGTCCCTACATGTTTCTAAAGTATCTTAAAATTGCATGTGATGAATGTACAGTTTTCCTAATTTATGAGTGACTGTCATCCTTGAGCTGCAGGCTCGATGGAAGTCTTAAATGGGGCTTGAACAGCAGTTCTCACAACAAGAAATCAATATGCCATGCAGCCTAGAGACTCAACCTGCCATCTACTGAGACCGAGGCATCGCTTGTGGAGTAATTTCCTCTAAACACTACAAACACAGCTCAGCCACTTCACTGACACAAAAAGAATCCAAGTCCCATGCTTTAACACACACACACACACACACAGGCACACACACACACTCAGCACATGCAAAAGCGAGAGTGCATTCCTAATGTATACTCAAGTGGCTTGTGTGTGTTGTAAAAACGTGGGATGGAAACCGTAGAGCATTCTGGCAGTAAGTCTGCTATTTGCAGATGACATTGTCTTCATAGCTTTATCAAAATACCTTCAGTTGGTTTGCATCTAAGTGAGAAGAGGCTGGAATGATGATAAGCATCTCCAAATCTGTGACCATGGTCCTTAAGTGAAAAAGAGTAGATTGTAAACTACATATGAGGAGAGCCATCTTACCTCAAGTGTGTATCTCTGGGTCTTGTTCATGGACGTAATTTTGGGGGGGGGGGGGACAGGGGGGACATGTCCCCCCCACTTTTTCCAAAGTCAAGGTTTGATCCCTGCACTTTTTGCCATCCAAAAACAATATTACGCTATATTAAATTGACACTAGTTGAGCTCTAGGACCAAGCAGAAAACAACCGTTTGTGTTGAAGCCTGTTTCCCATTAGAGCATACTGTAAAGATTCACCCCCCCCCCCCCCCCCCACTCCGTGTCCCCCCCACTTCTAAAGTGAAAATTACATCCATGGTCTTGTTTGTGAGTGAAGGAATGAGGTAGTGGAACATCGACGGGAAGAATGAGATGGATTTAGGACAATCCAGTTTAACATGGTGAAGAGAAAGCTCTATACTGGTCACCTATTTTCATGAGCTTTGGATAATGACTGAAAGAAAAAGATCATAAATACAAAGGGGGTAAAAAGGAGGTTTCTTTGTAAGATGCCCATGCTCAGCTTTAGAGATAGGGTAAGTTCATCCAGGAGAGATCCAGAGTAGACCTGATGTTCTTCTACATTGAGAGCAAACAGCTCAGGTGGTTTTGGATGCCTAGCAGGAGAGATGTTTCAGGCATGTTCTGCCAGTAAGCGGCTGTGTAGGGACAACCAAAGACACACTGGAGAGAGCAATTGTTTAGACTGGTCCAGGAATGCCTTGGGATCCTACCAGAGGACCTAGAGAAGGTGGGCAGTGGAAAGGATGGTCTGGACTTCTCTGCTTGAGCTGTGAGTAGAATTGGCTCACAAAGCTCTTTGTTTCCAGCAAGGTTTCAATATTCCAACTAGTGATGAAAAGTCTCTGTAGATGTTTTTTTTTTTCATCCAACATGGAGAATACTCAGAACAACTGGTCTTCTGAAGCTGGTAACTCAGGGATACTTGAGTTTCTTTACTGTTTCCAAATTTTAACCCCAATTCTGAAGTGATTTGCATAATTCCTAAAAAAGATGCTTCTAACTGTGTAAGCAGAGATCATTAGTGGTAGAGGCTTGGACACCTAAAGCAGTGATGGTGACGGTGTACTCTAAAACCTGTACATTTGTATTGCATGTGTGACAGGGTGAGAGTCACTGTATCCTGATTGATCATGTGCCCTGGCTACTTGATCACGGGGATGTCCCTTTGGCTGGCTGGTTAACGAGCGTGACTCTCACCCAGGAGTCTGGGGTTCGAATCCCGCCCAGGCCTTCGTTTCTCTACCTTGCCACACATACACCATGGACAAATGATTTTGCCCCGCACTTGCAAACCTGCAGATCTATTTAATAATACCAGTGATTAGTGGCACTCTCTCTCAGAATTTGTTAGACCATCTTAAAGATGTGCAGGCATCGTTTGATTCAAACTGAACCGGAGGAAGAATGTCATGACTCTCATTTTTCAGCCTTCATTCAGCTTACCTGGTCCCCTGACCAAGCTCCTGACAAGCCCTGTTTCCGTGGCAACCACCATCAACTCCATTCATCTCACCTGTTCCTGTAATTAGCTTCATCCTCTTCACCTGCTTCTGACTCCTCAGCTCATCTCACACACCTGCTTCCCCTGCTATAAAAGATCCATTCAGCTACCCAGTCTCTGCCAGATTACTGAAAACTTCGTGCCAGTAGATCTTCCAGCTATTCACCGTGCCTGACCTCATCCTCCGGACCTTGTTTTTTCTCCTGACCCCTGCCTTGCATGCTGCCTGCCATTTTGACCTCCGCCTGTCCCCGACTCTGTCTCCAGCCTCGCCATCCTGGTAACTCTGCTGCAAATAAAGATTTTTTAAATCTATTTTTACTGTGTTTGGTGTCCTCACGGGTCTTCCTAGTTCAGCTCATGACAGAATAATCTGGCCAAAAGTCTGACCCAACGCCGACACAGCACTTGGGAGTTTTTTTTTCTTCATACCTGTCATGGAATATCTCACGCTCCTGGAATTCATGGAATTAGAGAAGGAGCAGGAGTCGCCGTTCTGGGGAACGCGGCTGGCCATCAGGCCACTGCCACGCAGAGGTTCCACTCCTCCGTCGAGGCCTGCTACAGCTGTCTTGCGCAGCGGGTTTCTGACAACGCAACAGTGGCAGTCCCGGAGACCTTCTACTAGTTCATGGCCTTCATAGACGCAAGGTTTTGCAGCTACGCCGCTCAAGCCTCAAGTCCCTCCGTCCCGTCCATGCCAAGCGGTGGTCCCAGGAGGCGCACCGCGTCCACGTCCAGCGGTGGTCCCAGGAGGCGCACTGCGTCCACGTCCAGCGGTGGTCCCAGGAGGCGCACCGCGTCCACGTCCAGCGGTGGTCCCAGGAGATGCACCGTGTCCACGTCCAACGGTGGTCCCAGGAGTCTCATCGCCTCCACGCTCAGTGGGGTTCCTACTTCCGCCTTTTGAAGAAGCTCCGCCGGCCCCAGTCCAGTGGTGGTTCCAGGGGTTGCATCGCAGCCACGTCCAGCGGTGGTCCCAGGGGGCGCATCGCATCTACGTCCAGCGGTGGTCCCAGAGGCTGCACCACATCCTCGTCCAGCAGAGATTCCACCTTCGTCAGTCCGAGAGGCTCCGCCTGTCCAGGTCCAGCGGTAGTTCCCGGGGTCGCATCGCATCCGTGTCCAGTGGTGGTCCCAGGGACCGCACCACATCCATGTCCAGCAGGGGTCCCACCTCCGTCTGTCCTGCTCCAGCGGTGGTCCCGAGGGTCGATTCGCATTCTGTCCCAGCGGTGGTCCCGAAGGTCGCACCGCATCCTGTCCCGGCGGTGGTCCCGGAGGTCACCCCGCATCCTGTCCCGGCGGTGGTCCCGGAGGTCGCACCACATCTTGTCCCGGCGGTGGTCCCGGAGGTCGCACCACATCCAGCTTTGGCGGTGGTCCCAGAGGACGCATCGCATTCTGCTCAGGCGGTGGTCCCGGAGGACGCATCGCATCCTGCTCAGGCGGTGGTCCCTGAGGATGCATCGCATCCTGCTCAGGCAGTGATCCCGGAGGACGCATCGCATCCTGCTCCGGCGGTGGTCCCGGAGGACTCATCGCATCCTGCCCAGCTCTTCCAAGAGGCTCCAGTTCATCCCGTCCAAGAGGCTCAGCCCAGTCCGGTGCCTCCAGTCCAAGGGTCGATGCCTCCAGTCTCCAGCTCTGAAGTCGACGTCTCCTGTCTCGAAGTCGACGCCTCAGTCTCCAGCTCTGAAGTCCCCATCTCCAGCTCTGAAGTTGACGTCTCTGTCTCCGGCTCTGAAGTCGACGTCTCCGGCTCTGAAGTCAACGTCTCCCCCTCCAGTCAAGGGTCTACGTCCCCAGTGTTCCAGTCTCGAGGGTTTCTGTCTCCTGTGTTCCCAAAGTCTACGTCCCCACCAGTCCCAGAGTCTACGTCCCCAACAGTCCCAGAGTCTACGTCCCCACCAGTCCCAGAGTCTACGTCCCCACCAGTCCCAGAGTTCCCTCTGTCCCCTCAGCCTCTAGTGTCCCCTCTTAGTCGTCCTCAGTGTCTTAGCCCAGAGTCCCCTCGTAGTCCAGTGTCCCCTCTTAGTCGTAGTCCAGTGTCCCCTTTGTCCCCTTAGTCTCCAGAGTCCCCTCGTAGTCCAGTGTCCCCTCTTAGTCGTAGTCCAGTGTCCCCTCTTAGTCGTAGTCCAGTGTCCCCTTTGTCCCCTCAGTCTCCAGAGTCCCCTCGTAGTCCACTGTCCCCTCTTAGTCACAGTCCAGAGTTCCCTCTGTCCCCTCTGTCTCCAGAGTCCCCTCTTAGTTGTAGTCCAGTGTCCCCTCTTGGTCGTGGTCCAGTGTCCCCTCTTGGTCATGGTCCAGTGTCCCCTCTTGGTCGTGGTCCAGAGTCCCCTCTTAGTCCTCGTCCTCCAGTGTCCTCTATCCCCAGACTCCCGCAGTCCCGGCTCCTCGTTCCCCGTTGCCGGCCCCCCAGACTCCTGCAGTCCCAGCTCCTGGTTTCCCGTCACCAGGCCCCCAGACTCTTCTGGCCCTCCTCCTCCCACCCTGCTCTGGCCCTCCTTCCTGGTCCCCCTCCTTCCGCCCTGCTCTGGCCCTTCTTCCTGGTCCCACTCCTCCCGCCCTGCTCTGGTTTCCTGTGGGCATCTTGAATCCACCCTTGAGGGGGGGTTCTGTCATGACTCTAATTTTTCAGCTTTCATTCAGCTCACCTGGTCCCCTCACCAAGCTTCTGACAAGCCCTGTTTCCCTGGCAACCACCATCAACTCCATTCATCTCACCTGTTCCTGCAATCAGCTTCATCCTCTTCACCTGCTCCTGACTCCTCATCTCATCTCACACACCTCCTTCCCCTGCTATAAAAGATCAATTCAGCTACCCAGTCTCTGCCAGATTACTGAAAACTTTGTGCCAGTAGATCTTCCAGCTATTCACCCTGCCTGACCTCACCAGCCTTGCACGCTGCCTGCCATTTTGACCTTCGCCTGTCCCCGACTCTGTCTCCAGCCTCGCCCTCCTGGTAACTCTGCTGCAAATAAAGATTTTTTTAATCTGTTTTTACTGTGTTTGGCGTCTTCACGGGTCTTCCTAGTTCAGCTCATGACAAAGACATTGTCTTTGGGCCATCTACTGCACTGCTTAACCAAAAAAAGTAGCCTGGGAGACCTTTCCTCCTACTGTCATCCCACAGTTAGGAACTTGGGGATTGTTTTTGACTCAGGTCTCATCTTTGGAGATCAGATCATTGCGGTGGCGAAGGCAAGCTTCTCCAAAATAAGGTTACGAAAGTCTGCTGCACACGGGAGCGAACAGCTGGGCCAACGGCCTCTGACTCGGGATATACGTACCTCGCTGTGTGCGCCTAAATTTCACTGCATTTTCTGCCTCACGAGACGTTGAGATGAAAATCAAACCAGTTCTATAATTTTCACCTCACGGGGTTAGAAACTCACCCTGTGCACATGACATGAGCTGCTGGCTTCGCTGAAATATTCTAGTGGCCAATTAAAGTGCATTTTCCGCTCACATGATTCCAAGATGGCAGCCCCCTGTCTGCATGTCAGAGCTGGAAATGGAGGAAATGCTTCTACTTGTTTTGATGATGAGGCGTTGCTGCCACCGTCATTTCAAGGTTAGGAAGGTATGGGTACAGTGGCTGCAAAGAAGGGCCAGGAAAGGAGTTCATGCCAATCTACTCCAAGAAATGTGCCTTGATGACCCAGAATGCTTCCAACAGTACCGCCGCCAGGATTCTGAATCCTGAATCCTTTGAGAGGATGGAAACAGTTGGCTCATCGATCCACCAGGTACCGTTTTGTTAATTTTTCTGACATGCAGACAGTGGGCTGCATCTGAATACATCTTTGAATCATATGAGTGGAGAACGCGCTTTGATTTGCCACAAGAATGTTTCACCTCAGCCGGCAACTTTCGTTTTGCGCACACAGTGAATTTCTACCCTGAGGCGAGAAATATAAAACTGGTTTGCTTTTCACCTCAGTGTCTTGCCAGGCAGAGAACTCACTGAGAATTAGACACACACAGCGAGGAATCTGCTGAGCAAACAGTTATTGGAGGCCGTTTGCTCAGCAGCAGTTTGCTCTCGAGTGCAGCAGGCTTTAGTAGGATTAGGGCCTATGTTCCTCATGGCCTATTTGCAACTTTTATTCATTTTATGATCTCCTCTCGGTTGGACCACTGCAATGCGTTTTACATTGGCTTGCCACTGTCCGCTTTAGGTCATTTACAGATCATCCCGAATGCTGCAGCTCACCTTCTTACAGGGACAAGAAAGTACAAACACATCACTCCTGTTCTGGATGACCTTCACTGGCTTCCTGTTAACTTCAGGATTGATTTTAAGATAATGTTGATGGTTTTTAAAAGTCTGCATGGGCTGGCTCCACTCTCTGTGCGAATGTATTCAGCCCTATGTCCTGTCTAGGGGGGGTGAGATCAACTGACCTCTATCTGCTAGCAGGACGCAGGCCACGATTAAAAACTATGGGTGGTAGAGCATTCTCTGTGGTGGCTCCTATCCTGTGGAACAGTTTGCCCCTTGAGGTTAAGACATGATACTATGGCCTCTTTTAAATCAATGCTGAAAACGCTTTTGTATTCCTTGGGATTTCATTGATAATCAACAGGCTGCAGGCATTTCTCACTCTTTTTATCTTTTCATGTGTAATATCTGAAGATGCATTATGTAGAAATGAAGTAAAAATGACATCATGTGGTAAAATTTGGTCACTGCAACCACTACAACTGGAGCTTTTGCCGCCCGTCGTCAAATCAAAATTGTGAGTGCTGCAGTATTAGTTCTCAGGAAACACGGCACCGCCACACTCACTGATGGAAAACAGTAGTCACGGCCCTCCTTCCTTTGTTTTGAAAGGAGAAAAACTGACAATCTCCACAGCCAGCTGGATATGAAATATGTTTCAGTACCTTCCTTCCAAAATAACTGAAACATTAGACTCTTTCGGGATTTTCTATTTTTAAATTTCTCACTAAATTCCGACATTCTGCACCATTGTTTTATTCTTTTTTTGTCTGTATTTTGTCTCATCTGCCTGTGGTTTTATTCTCTTGAAATGCTTTTGTCGACTCTTTAATTATTTTTATTGCTTTTGCTTTTAATAATGAGCAAAGATTGCACGTATTTTATGCAATTATTTTTAAAATGAAAGAAAATTTAGCAGCAAACTCCTGACCAATGATGTGGAATGCATGCTCTCTGTCAGGGACCTTGGCATATACCACAGCCAAATACTTTGCTTTAATGAATAACAGGGTCTTGCTTCCTTCCCTGAATCCATCTGTAGTATCAGCAGATTGGGTTTAATCAGATTTGCTCTAATTCAGATTCAATTAACAACAAATTTGCTGTTTCAGGAAATCAGCGTGTTGATTCAGATGCAGAGGATGTTTACCTGAGCTCCATTCTTAGTGGGAGCTACTACAGAGAGGTAGAAAGTCAACTCCTCTCGGGGAAACTAGTTCTGGAGCCAAAGCCATGTGTCAAGGTGAGTCCAACTATACCTAGCCGGAATCTCATAATCTCAACCATTTAGGAGTTTTGCCTCTGTGAGTTTGAGAGGTTTATAAAAACTCCCCAAATTTCCCAAAAAAGATTTTTGGAAACGTGAACAACCTAAAGTGAAGCTTAAAGAAGGAATGCTGTTAAATCTCTGATCTAAGCTGAAGACTAACAAGAGATGTGTAATTTTAGGTCTAGCTAAATCTTACTAACGCCGGAAGCATTACTGAGGATTACTAGACCAAATTCTTGCTTTGCAAAGTTTGGTCTAGGGATGCTCCACTGGAACCTCTGCAGCCCCAACAGCATTCTGGCTGGCCAATCACAGCTCTCTAGAGGGGTTTCAAACACATAAAGAGCTGTGATTGGTCCATAATTGTGGGCCAATCATTGTGCTCTATCTGCTTAGTGAACAAATCACAGAGCTTTATCTGCTTTGTGGGCCAATCAGGGCACTCTATAAGCCTGGTGGGTGGGATGATGCAACAGAGTGAAACAAGAGTATGTCACATTCATTGTCCAGTGGAATGCGGAGATCATTTGAGAGACAACGGTAGAACCCGCCCCACAACCGAGAGCCGTCAGTGGAGCGTTGCCCGACTAAATAATGCATTTATTTAGTCTGGATTGCTAGGCTGGGGGGTTACAGCTGTTTGAAAATATTTATTAAAATTACATTTTTGTCTTAGTAGTGACAGCCGTCGTCTTACCTAGCTGCATACTTAATCCTGCACAGTCTGGTGGAAAACTTTAGTCCATCATCTGCTTTATGATGAACGAAAGAAAGAAAGAAAGAAAACAACATTTTATATAGCGCCTCTTACACGAACAACGGTGTAATGAGCTGAATAAAGTAAAAAACACGATGCACCCCACAGCAAGTCTGATGTTGTTATACACAACATGAGAGTACATCCTACCAAATAGTTTAAACTATGGATGTAAGTATTAAAGTCAAGCATGCAGTGTGTCTACCTGGTGCAGGTACAGTTGTGAAGAGTTTTTAAAGAAGCCTTTTTTAAATGTAATCAAAGGTCTGACTTTTTCTACCAAAACTATTTATAGTATTATTTTAGCAGTTTTATCACCTAAATTTCCATATATGACTCTGGCTAAAAAGGAACCATTTAATATAGTAACAAATGTACGTAGATAACTCAGTAGATGCACAACCTCATGCTGTAGAAAATCATTTTAAATGCAGTCACAGTACAGATTTGGTTTCTCTGTAGGATTAAAACATCTCCAGCGCCCTACCTTCTTGTGTCTGGAATGCTGCCTCTGTCTGCAAATCAGAGCTGACCACAGATTTTAAATAGTTAATTCAGTTAATATACCACAGCAACCAATAAAACCTGTAAATATTTGAATATTTTTCATACATTTGTACATTTTTAAAAACAAGAAGTGATTACATGCTCCTTTTCAGTTTGATATCTTAGAGATAGCGCCACTCTCAGCGCTTCTCTTCAAGCTCATTTCCACAGTGAGATTATTTCTTCCCACAAGAATGTTAATTAACACACATGTCCAGAATATGTCAGGCCTCACAAATTGATTGCAACATCAGTGCAAATGTGTGTGTGCAGCCGGCCTCTGCAGGAACATATTACACATGACACACTGCTAAGGCCTGCTTCCCACTGCATACATGTAAAACACAACATGTGTCCTTAGTGCACATGAAGGGGAAGACCAGGGAGATAACAAATGCACATACAAATAAATACAAATACTTTACACACACACACACACACACACACACACACACACACACACACACACACACACACACACACACACACACACACACACACACACACACACACACACACACACACACACGATCAGACTCAGCAGACTAATATTAGACTGAACTCACCAAATTAGATTTTAATCCCAGCAGCAAACTTGTTGATGGCAGAGGGAAATCCAAGTCGCTCCTCTGTTGTCGAAGAGAAGTTTTCAGACTTTTTTTTACCAGAGAAGTTTGGCCGGGTCAAATGGACCAGAACCGCTGAAGATACAGCTGTACCTCCAGTAACTGGAGGTGTGGAGTTGTGACACGTCTATCTTTTATTCTTTAGTTTGTGCTCCGAACATCAGCACTCAACTAAAAGGCTTTTCCTCACTAAATGTTAGCTACACCAGAACTTGTTAAATGGGTGATGCCTTAGTTAAACCCACTGGATCAACACACTTGGAATAAATGTTGGGAAATTCCCAACATTTTATTCACTTTGTCATTTTTTTTACCTGACAAAATTCCAGTTATCCAGAGTTCCTCCTCCTCCCCTGACCTATTTATTTCAGGTTTCCTCACATCTAGAGGAACACGCCCTGAAATCATCTACACTGTTGATTGGTGAGTTCATGGTCCAGAGGTCGCATGGGTGAGTAGGTCACTTGTAATTTGGATCAATCAGCAGCTGAGGATCTAAGATGGTTGACTGAAAACCTGACAAATAATTTAACTGTGCTATTTTGTTGTTGTTGTTGTTGTTTAACCTGAAATGATTGGTCCCCAAATCTTATAGGCCCCTGGCAACGGCCCGGTTGGCGCGTGCATTAAGTCGCTGTGGACTTTAGGAAGCACACAACGCCACTCCCCCAATAACCTTGCCTGACACTCCCGCAATGATGGTGGACTCATGTCACTTCCTGGGCACCACCGTCACCCAGGTGGGAGCCCACCATCACCTCCATCATAAAAAAGGCCCAACAGAGTATGTACTTCCGGAGGCAGCTGAAGAAATTCAGTAGTCGATGCCAGTCCTACACCGCAATCATCGAGTCTGTCCTCACCACTTCAAACACCGTGAGGTACGCTAGAGCTACCATCAGGGAAAAGAAGAGGCTGAAGCGTGTCGTGCGCTCTGCCGAGAAGGTCATTGGCTGCAAACTCCCTTCTATACAGGACCTGCACACCTCCAGGACATTGAGGCGCGCAGGTTGGATGCCAGCAGACCTGCCTCACCCTGCACCAAGTACCGCAGCAATTTCCTAATGTTGTGATTCTCGCACATATGGTAATGAAACCCTTCTTGATTCTGAGGTGTATGAAATGATCTATACAAATAAAGCTGCCTTGCCTTGTTTGTTCCTACAGCCACAGCAAAAACTACATGTAAACCAACTTCATTCATGAACCTTACCTGATTAGATGATAAATCTCCCCAAAACGCTCACGATCCCATGTGAACAAATGTAAACAAACACTCCATGCAGCTCTTCTGTCATCTCGCCTTCTGATTGGCCACATTCAACAAGCAGCACACTTGTTTGTCCTCGAGACACACCGCGCATGCTGCAATGTTGGGGCAAGGCAGTCCAACTATTTGAATATCCCAAATGTGATCAGGGTAGAAAGAAACACTCTTCACACACCACACATGGCAGGAATATCTGATAAGATAATCTGTAGGCAATCGGAAGCATCTTTAATCCAGAAGTAGAGAATCGGGTCACAAATCAGCATAATTATCTTTCAGTGCCAAAGAAAACCAACTGGTGTGTTTCCTGTGGGGTAGGAAAATGTTGTGATGTCATGAAAGCCAAAAAAGGGAATGAAGTGTGTGTGTGTGTGTGTGTGTGTGTGTGTGTGTGTGTGTGTGTGTGTGTTTTGCTCATTTGAAAACAAATGCATCTGACGCAGCTAAAGTTTCAGTCTTGTACTCATGATTGCTCACTTCGGACCAGGATGACCACAGGTGCAGAAAAGCCGAATCAAACATCCAGAAAGTAATAAAAATGGTCAAAATGTGTTTTGTCTATTCAGATGCCTTGTGAGAATAAGTCAAGATATATTATGTGGAAAAGAGAATAAATGTTTTTAGAGAGAACAATTATAACACTGCCAATTTAACAGAAAATGTCCACACTCAAATATAACAATACTAGCCTAGAGGTTGTAACGTCACGAAATGTGCTGATTTTCAGATCCCACAGGTCAAATGCACAGCCAGTTCAACTTGGCTATGACACATCCTACAATCTTTTCCCCTCACAAGAGACTCGAAGTCTGCATGTAGTCCCTTTAATCAGAGCCTACTTCCTCACACTAGCTGGACTGCAGAGATAATAAATGATTTTCTCCTCCAAGGTCCCTCACAGAGGAACTCTTTAAAATAAACTCCTTTATTCCCAGATGAAGAAGAAAAGAAGATTTTATAATTAAAAATAATCATTGAATGAACTTTTGTTATTGCTAATTATAAATAATGAAATGTTTCATTAATCTGTGCTCAGTGACTGTTTTAGTAAGTTTACTTGACGAGGTCGCAACATTTGCACTCACAAGTAAAGTTAAGTTAACGCACGACACAGAAGCTAACCTTTTGCTCACATTCGGAGTCTCCATCACAGAGGGTGTGTCTCTGCGATGCTTGGTAACATCTCTCAAACTCGTCAGCCCCTGATTGGCTGGCCGAACCATAATACCAATTCTTTAAAGCCAGATGGCTTTGGGTAATTAGTCAGTTCTAGAGCGAGCTTCAGACCGGCCATCTTTAGCACCTCTCTAACCAGAAGGATTTTGACATGTCGTCAAAACCTTAAACCTTTCTCGCACCTGTGAAGCTGAACAACAAGATAGTTTCCCTGCAGAACAAAGCTGACTCTGAACTCCTAGAGAGTTATTTTTAAGACGCTTGGTTTCATCCGTCTGTCGTGACCCGAGAGACATCTCCTGACTGAAAGAACCGGCACCTTGGTCCTCTAAAGCCCTCCGGTGCCAGCGGTCATCCGAACTCTCGCTTTCGGATCCACCAAGAGGGCCTCTTAATCTGCGTAAAGTAAACACACAGATAGCGTGTGGTTCTGATAATAACATCTTTATAGCTTAAATGCAAACCAAATTCTTTCCATCCAGAACTCAGCTCTGAGAATGGAGCTTGTGAATTCATATTCACACACAGGTTCCAGACTCCATCTTAGTTTGCATCCACTCACAGTAAATAATAGTTTAAACCATTTGTCAAGTCTTAAGTGTTTGTAAAATAAATTCTTACTTTGTTGATAAGCCTGATTGTTTCTTGAATCAAAGCGAAGTGTGTACGATCCCTTAATGAGTAAAAGAATCCTAGAATCTTCTGACTAAAACAATAAGACCAAGCCGGTGATATTCTAGTTAAATAGTATGAGTGGTAATAATATAAATAGCTTTTCAAGCAATTTACTTAACCCAGTTTACCCTCTATTATTATTACAAGGTTATTTGAATGTTTAGTAGTTTTATAACAAGTTCAGCTGTGGGAGGCTGTCAGTGAGGATCAGCAGACGCATTTATTATCAAAGAAAACAAAAAGACAGGAAGGTGAAGCAAAAGGGGACGAGAAAGGTCCATGTGCTCTTAACAGGAAGTAGGCTAATGGGGGCTCCACCTGGCTGCCAGAGAAACAGAGTTAGCAGAAGGCTGCTGGGGGAAAAGGAGCCCTCCATTCTTTCCTTCAGGCTTTCTCCTCCTGCCTCTCTGCAGGCCTGAAAGGCTCATCAGAACTTGTCATCGCTCTAATGAATATCGTTTAAATGGCTTTGTGTACGGGAGTGAGTTTGGTTGTCGATTTAATTTGCGCATGTGTTTGAGCTCTTGTGTTTGGCGGGGCGAACGGAGAGCACCAGTCCTAATGAAACTCCGGCCCTGGTGACAGGCTGGTGAGGCTCGACCCGATCAGGAGGCCTTGAGTGGAAATTCTGACAGGACGGCAGAGGTAGAGAATGTATCTCACACACACACACACACACACACACACACACCAGCACAAGATACAAAAATGCTTTCACACGCGCACGCACACACACACACACACACACACACACACACACACACACACACCAGCACAAGACACAAAAATGCTTTCACACGCGCACGCACGCACACACACACACACACACACACCAGCACAAGACAAAAATGCTTTCACACACGCACGCACGCACACACACACACACACACACACACCAGCACAAGATACAAAAATGCTTTCACACGCGCACGCACACACACACACACACACACACACACACACACACACACACACACACGCACACACACACACACACACACACACACACACACACACACACACACACACACACACACACACACACACACGCACGCACACACACACGCACACACACACACACACACACACACACACACACACACACACACACACACACACACACACACACCCACGCACACAGGGAGATTAAGAGATGAGATAAATTCTTGGCCAGGAGTATTAATGCACCCTTTTGCATAGAGACTGAACCAAACACACATATGGACACAAACATCACGACACATCAAATCTGCTTTTCAGGAAATAACCTGACTCAAAGCCAGGCGTGTGTTATCGCTGCATTCCAGTGTGTTGTGTTAGCAGCGCTAGCCAAGCACCTGTCCTAATTTACAGATCCTATCCACTTTTAGCGCAGCCTTGCTAATGATGGCACTTCAGTGTCCCTGAGCTGGGGGAATATGTAAAATAACAGTCGCTCCACTCCGCTCAAGACGAGCCATACCAGGCTATAAGCATGGCCTTATCAAAATGAAATTACAATATATGCTGATACCATATTTCCACAACCCCCACTCCCAATCCTCCTGTGTGCACTCCCTCTGCCGCACACCCAGTGAAATATTACAACCTTTCCCAATGCAAAAGATATAAATCCGCATTGAGGAACTGCAAAAACAGCACAAAGCATTCCCAGGCCGGCCTCTATCTAGTGAGGCACTTATGATTTAGCATTGCAGGTGTACCAAGAGCCCGCTCACCCTCTATTCTATTTTTTTCTGCCTGTGGAACAGCAGAAGGCACGGTTGCACCTTCTACCCGCAGCACCCTGTTCCATTACTATCACCCAGAGGCTTTCTAATTGAGTCAGATCCAATTATGAGCCAGCAATTAGCTATTAATGTAATCAATTACTCCTCCACGCTTGTCACATCAAAATGCAATGCTGATGTGGAGTGTGAGCGTGGTGCATTCAGCATATTACCAGGTTTATCACATTAGTTCTGGGAATGGGAAAAGATTGGAAATAACAGATGATTAACGGACACTAAAATGAAACATTATGAGTTGGTTTGCGAAGCTTCTTCAGTCTCTTGCTGTCAGCGATGGAGAAGGAGGTGTTTGTGGTGAGAGTGTGAAAGTACAACACAACACAGGAAGGAACCAAAAAGCCAGTGTGTGTTAGAGCTCATGATACACATGGTTCAGTTTTCCTCACACTGCCATGCACATGCATCGTTATCCGGATAAGAGCTGACGAAACTAGGAAGTTTTCTTTACATCAAAGAGTTACACGTTGTCAGCTGAAGCCTGCACGAGACAAAAGCTAAACTCAACGTAACAACTGGACTGGACTCCATCAGGACTGAGCTTTGTCTCCAGTCCTGATTATGGTGTTGTCATGGAGATGATGGTGTCTGGTGTGGGAACCTGAAAGGTATGGCTGCTTTCTCTAGACCAGGGGTGTCAAACATGCGGCCCGCGGGCCGGATCCGGCCCGCAAGCGGGTTAAATCCGGCCCGCGAGATGGTTGTGTAAACTTTATTTTCATACTTTACAATGTAGAGTGAAAATAAACGTATCTTTGTGAGCAAGTTTCCTCTGTAATGAGTATAAATAAAACAAAGCTGCGCTCAAGGCTCACACAAGAACTTGAATCACATCCTGAAGATGGCCGCCACTCAGGATGTGACTTCTGATGTTGATGTGCTGGTGAAAGCTAAAAGATGTTAAGTAAAATGAGTCAAATATACTTTAAGTGCTGCATGAAACTGATCTAGCCATGTGATCTGTAAGCTCTTTGAATCACTAAGAAATGTTTTTTTTATTTGTTGATTTTTTTATTTATTTCAAATTTTCAAGTACACTTCAGATGTTGTACTTGTACTATTTTGGATACACTGTCCTCAGGCTCCAGCCTTGTTTTATATTGATTGTATTAAAACAAAGAAATCAATCTGAAGTTTTTTATTTATTTACCGGTCCGGCCCACTCGGGGCTAGATTTCCCTCAATGTGGCTCCTGAGCTAAAATGAGTTTGACACCCCTGTTCTAGACGATGTGGTCGTGGTGGTGTCTTTGAGCCACAACCTTCAGCGTGGAATTTGGTGGTTCCCAACCAAGTGAGAACCAGCTGGGATGAGTCTGCTTCTCCAAACCTGACACCATGGAATACTCTCTCTAGCTTGGGATTGAGCTTGATTCTCAGTTCAAAATGTTTGCTGAGAAAAGGAATTTTACGTCACTAAATGGGTAATTTTTTACTCACCACCTTTATTTGAGCTGCTTGGTTTTATGAGACATGTCATTAGAGACAGACTCGACTACCTTCATGACGCAAATCCAATCCTGGACGCCGGTTCATGTAAAGGGACTAAATGTGTATGGGCCGAAAGAAATGCTCCTAAGAACTGGAAAATGCTGAAAAATCAGCGACAGATAGAGACAAACATAAAGTCCAGGCAGTCGTGCAAGTTAAACAGACACACATAAGGATAATAAACTTTTACTAGCCTGCATTCATCCAAGAAATGGCTGAAAATGCACGTCTCTCAATTCTGGTTGTGTGTCGCCGGAAAGACCAAATTTATGAGACTTTTTGTGAACGGAGAGGTGTGTGCTGGATGGTGCCCTTGGTGACATATGTCTTCATTTGTGAAGGCTTGGCTCTTGCCAGGGTGGAACTTTCATTGGCAAGAGCCGGTTTCCCCCAGGAGAACTGTTAGGCAGTGCACAGGAAATAAAGGGGCATGCCAAGCTCCTTCCTAATTCCATGAGTGATGTCATTACCTCGGACGCTGGACAAATTTAGGCCAAATGAAGGAATGGGATTTAAACATTCAGACGAATAGCCAAACGGCACAGGCAAACGTATACATAAAAACAAACATGCATGTTAGCAGTAAAACAGATTGATTTGTAAAAGCTGAATGTGACGACGAGAAGGAGAAATGGAGGGTAAGTAAGGGGCAGGCTTGAAAGTTTGATCATCCTGTGAAGAGCTGAGTGCTTGTCGGGGCGTAGAGGTCGTCGCAGGATCTCTCTCCTCTTAACTAATCCACATCTTGACAAGGCAATCAGCCCCTCCCCAAGTGTAATTAAATGATAAGTTCATATTTGAGGGACAATTGTGAGGCAGCCGGTCAAAGAGCGCTGTCATGGAGAGCTGCTGGCGTGACGAATACCCTTATTAGCAGCCACACTGCACCCTGTCAAGAACAGGGCTGACCGGGAGCATTTCTGTGTGTGTGTGTGTGTGTGTGTGTGTGTGTGTGAGTGTGTGTGTGTGTGTGTGTGAGAAAGGTACCGAGGGTCTGCTATGTCTATTCAATTCCATTCTCTCTCAGACGAGCAGGATATGAAGCCAAATAGACGTTGCGCTGCCAGAGCCCAGCAGATCCGCACAGTCCCGACTCAGCCGCTGATCATTTAAGATATGCCCACAAAGGGCAGATGGAGGTAAAGGGGACATGCACTCCAGCGTGTCAGTGCAACATGCATCTCCCTGTAAATCAATGAAAGATGATGTGAGCTCTGCATCGCAGCTGTTTGATATGCAAACGGCTCTTCTATGTAAATGTGCTTCGACAGCTTTAGACACGGTGAGCAGGAGAGAGGCTCGGAGGCCCAGGTGAGGAAGGGAAGGGAGATTAAGCCATTAAGAATAAAGGAACATTTAAACATGAGGTTAAAACTCACCAGAGTTGTTTGCTCTCTCACTTGGACCTGACCTTTTTAATCTGTGTAATTCTGATTAAATTATACGGTGGTAAAAAGTAGCAGAGGCCATTTTAAGGGTCAGGGTTCATGAGCAGCAGGGCCTCAGGGGCAGAGATGTTCCTGTTCCTGTTGGTTGGTGTTTGAGGCTTCCCAACCTTTACTTAAAGGAAGGAGGGTAAATAGTTAATGGACTGGATTTTTGGGGTCCTTCATTATGTTCTTTGCTACGGTTCTAGATCTGCTGGAGTAAATGTTCGATGGAGCAGTTGTTGGGGGGTGATGGTGGCCTTGGGTTGCTGGTTTGGAACCCAAGCTCTGTCTGTGTCAGTTGTCTTCTTGTTGGTTGGAGGGAGCAGTGGCACTGGTCGTGTGGCAGCCTTGCTCCTGTCAGTGTGTGAACGATTCTGGTGTTAATGTCACGACATGTGGGTGAGGAGAGCGGAGGTGAGATCCAAATGCAGGGGAAGCAGGCAGGCAGACCGGGACATTCAATGGGTTTTTAGTAAAACACGTAGGACATAAAAAACATGAACCGACAAGACGAAAAGGACTGACCGGGTTTGAATACGGGACGAGCCGGGACCTTGGGTGATTGGGTGACGAGAGGCAGGTGGGAGCAGTTAACAGCGACACATGACTGAACAGAACGGGGAGCCAGGGCAGAGTGAGACAGTAAAGCACTCTGGACTCTATTAGACTGTTAGATCATTGGCGGTCAGTTTTCAAGTAAAGCCCTTCCGCTCAGGGTTTATGACACACGCAGGGGTCCTGAGCTCAGCTTTCCTAACCGATGCTCTAAAGGAAAGAGGCCCAGGTATCTGGCTCCATGGCTTCTCCAATGGTAGGAGGGCTGTAAGCTACCCCCACCACCACTTCCCTCGCCTTTGCCACACTGATGTTTAAGTTATTAACTCCATGCAGTCAGGCTCCTCTACCACCCTCTTGCTCTCTTTTGCATGGAGTTGATGGAGCACAGACAAACACAGCAGTGCCCGCTGCAGACTTTACAAACAGAACACTAAAATGTTTTCATCCGAAGTAAGAGGTGCTCCAAAGGTTCTGTGCTTTAGTTTACTCTGTTGGTGTCTGTGTTGAAGACACGTCACCTCCTTTTCCTTTCATAGGGTGGATATTGAAGTGTTTGCTTGCTTTAATCCTGTGTGTGAGGCTCAGTGCAGAGCAGGCCTGTTCTCAACATGACTCCCATTGTGGTGGTGTTCTCTCATTGTGTCTGAGGAATAAAGCTGCCTCTGTTGTCTAGCCAGCTTCCTGCTTCAAACACTGCCTGGCTGCTCAGCAAAGATCACCCTCCTCCCACTCTGCCTTTTTCTCCATCTTTGTCTCCGGCTCCGTCAGTCGGCCTCTCATCTCAATTGTTTACCTCTGTCTTTTAGGTCCGTCAGGAATTCTCTGACTCCTGCAAGTGCCCCACCTATCTCCCCATTGTAGGGAAATACATCTTTTCCTTTGAACTCGGTGTGAAGGAGGACAGGAGGTTTGTTTCCTTTTGAGAACCAGAGGAATGGCTAAAGAGACGAAGGGATAAAATGACACCAGAAGCCAAAGAAAACAAAAGACCAAAGAGAGGAAAATGAAGTGACACATACAGCACACTCACATGAGTCACTGTTCATGATTGCTTTTCAATGCCTGAGTCAGTTTTGTCCCGTCACTTGAGCTAACACACGAGTGCTAATGTTCACCTGGGGAATGGCTGAAGCAGAGCAGAAAGAGCGCATGTAACACACACCGGTACAAACTTGGAAAGAGTGACCGAGTCTTCCACTAGCGATGCCTTACCGTCTGCTTTCCCTGCAGCGCACCAGGAGGAATGAAGTAAAGGACTTGGCTTCACCAAACACTGTAGCTTAATAAATCAAGGAGGTTAGAAGCTTGTTAAATTGAACTTAATGTAACTTCTGTGTTAAGGTCAGCACTCTGTTTCAGAAGTGATGTAAAGATCAGAAAAGTCAGTGTTTCCATCCCACTTCTACACACACTCGCTTTTGAATGGGCACCCATGACATACGGCTCTTAGTCTAACAATTTATTTAATCTCATTTAGGTTTTTATGTATTGTCTCTGTTTGAGTTTCTTGAGTGATCCAGCCATCTCTGATGGGTTCATGTCAGCTCTTTGAATTCCTGTCACTCCGTGAGTTGGGGGTAGGTTAGGACCCAAGATGCAGAACCAGGGAGACACGATGCAGGAGATGAAATAAACGTAAACATCCTTTATTAGGAGTGATTGTCAAAAAGTGAATCCAATGTGGTAGGAAGCCAAAACCAAAAATCCTAGTATGAAAACCAAGAGACCTAGAGACAAAGTGCTCTCTTCAAGAGCAGACCTGGAGGTATCCAAAAAATCCTAGAGACCAAGAGAGAGGGGGTGGGGGGTACACTCAGGGGCAGGATGATAGGGAGAGGAGTTGCAGGTGCGTGGGGAGAGAAACCTGGTGAAATCAATCTACCAATCAGGGAGGGGAAACTGAGCTGAGGAGGGGAAATAAAACATGACCTATGCATAATAACCAAACCTAAAGACTAGAAGAACAAGACAAATAACTAATGATCCAAGGAGGAAAGGAGCACTAACAAACCGGTGGAGAAGGGCCAAGGAAGGAACCTAGAAGAAACCCTGAACCTCTGAAACTACAGGGAAAAACTTGCTAGATACTATAAAGAATAAGTGAACCTGGGAAACCTGGTGGGAGCTGGAGACAAGCAGGGGCACAGGAAGCTTAGGTACGCCTGAGGGGGATCCTAGAGGGACACCTGGAGGGGTTGGAGACCTAAAGGGGCACAGAAACCGAAGGGGAGAACCTGGAGTGGGGCTGGGGAACACAAGGAGGCACATGAGGGAGACGCAGGACGCAGACCATGACGATTCCATCAGCTGGTGTTCATAGATCCTGATCTTCTGCAGCTCATACTCACAGTGATGGTCAACAAAGACTGATCAGAGATCCAAAAAGCGTTGTTCAGTGTTGTTTAAAAGTGTTTATAAAACAGACGGCTGGCATTGGGATATCTGTTCACAGACACAGTCATCTGTGTAGATACACTTTGATCTTTTATAGAAACTGACATGACCTTATGGCCCGATGGGCTGCAGTACTTTTGATTTTGTTCATGACAAGATAATATGGTAAATGGCCTGTATTTCTATGGTGTCGTCTTCTGGTTCTACAACCCCCCAAGGCGCTTCACAACACCGTCAGTCAACCACACATTCACAGGCTGATGATGATGAGCTACGATGTAGCCACAGCTGCCCTGGGGCTCACTGACAGAGGTGAGTCCTGGCGCCACCCGTCCCCCCCCCCCCCGACCACCAACAGCAGGCTAGGCCAGTGAAGTGTTTTACCCAAGGACACAACAGCATCCTTCTCTGGTGGGAGAAGCAATCGAACCTGCACCCTTCCAGTTACTCTACTTTCTAAGCTACTACTGTCCCGGGACAGGTATGAGATGGAGAATTGGTATGGGAATACGTTTTAGGGCAATTTCAGGTGTGTTTCTGTTAAAGTTGTACATTATTTATACAGTGGGAGGCAAAGGTTAGGGTGGTCTTTTAGTCTTCATCATTTCCTTTATGAGTTGTTGGCTGTTACGATAAAACATTTCAGTTACAGGAGACACATACAGGGCTATCTGAGAAGTGAAAAAGGTTTATAGGATTCACAGAAAATGAGCAATAATTGTTTAAGTCTAGATCTCCCAGCTTTCAAACTTCTAAATTATCAGGAACCGTCAGTTTGACGGCTGTCATTTTGGCCAAAGGCAGGCTGGCGATGACGCGGTGGAGCAAAACGGTTCGAGTGCATTATTCATTAACTCTTTTTGGATGTGTGAATCTAATAATATGGTAAGAAAGTATAATTATAATTCAAACCTTGAAAATAAGTCTCTCCAATGTTCGCTGGGTGGCCGACACGACTTCTTTCTATGGGTGGGGGGGCGAGGGGTCAGAGATCATCTTCGTTGCTGTCAGAATCTCTGCCACTTCCTACTTACCAGCTATCATCAGCTTCCCCCTCTCCGCCTGAAGCAGCTTCATTCCTCACGCTTGTTCCACTGAAAACGTTCTACTGAAAGTCGTTTTAGCAGCTATTTCACACGAAGTTTGAACGGAGAGTGAACGTGCGTGAGCTGCAAGCTTTACCGTGTAAACATTAGAGATGTCAGATTGACGGCTTGTGGGAGACAAAGACAAAAACAGCTATATTTCCTTATCGATGCGTTGTTTTGTGGAACTTATGACCAGAGCTTAATTTGTAAATCAAACTTTCCCGGAGCGCAAACACTGACGTCAAACTAGAGTTCACTAAAGGCATAACAGACGCCGGAACACGCATGGGGGTGGGGTGTGTGTGACAAGTAATTAAAATTGTGCCCACATTTTCTAAGTTAACACACATCCCTTTTAACAACGGTAGTGTTTGCATCTTTACTGTTTCCCTGCTTCAGCCCCCCCCCCCCCCCCCCCCCCCCCCCCCCCCCCCCCCCCCGCAACAGCCACAAACTCACTGATGCGCCTGCAGCCTCTCGGAGTTCCTGCTGCTCTAAACATTAAAATAATTATTTCATTTTCTGTTCCTCACTTCTGATTACCTTCAATGGTGTCTGTTTGTTGCAACCAGCAGGTACAAAAACTAACTTGTTTTTATTTGACTATTTTTCTGTCCTGCCTGTTTATTATCTTCCTGCATCTCCTCTCAATCCTAAAGAAAAACTGCTACCTGGGTTCATATATATTCACCTTATGAGTTACCTTTGAGCTGCAGCTCTAAAAGATCTACCGACCGCAAAAACAGCGGAGTGTGCGCCGCGCGCTGACCGCACCAGTGCGGTGAAGTCACCAGAGGATGAAACAGGTGATGCGCTCCACTCCACAGCAGCGAAACGCATCAGGCACAAATAAAAGACAGAAAGTATAAAAGGTCATGAGCCGACATAAACGATCGTGTGTTAAATTTGTTTTTGAGGTGGTGACACTTTGAGAATGTTACTGTGGCCGCACTCAGGACGCATCTGTCTGGAGCGCGTCAACGATCAGAGCTCTGCGCCGCTCAGCTCTAAATAATCCCCGGAGAGTCCACATAGATAATGTAATATAAGTAGAGCCAGGATCTTTTCGGGCTCCCCTGGGCGTGTTGAGGGCTTCCAAGAGCTCCCTAGTTCACACGTAATTCGAACTCTGCGTGTAGTTGGTCGCGTGAGTTGCCGAATCCGAGCAGACAATTGCGAGAACGGTCCTTTCAAAATAAAATAGTTCCCGGATCCTGTTCCGGCAAGATCCAGCTCAAGTTAAGCACTGCTTATAACACAAAAATAAAGGAGACACAAACATAGGAAAAGCCAGGACAACATGTGTCAAGTAATGGATTAATGTTTGTTTTACTGCCACCTAGTGGTACCTAAGGAAAATATGTCAAAGGAAGTGACATAAAAGGAAGTAATGGGACATAGGGAGCCATCTTCAGATGGTAGTGTGCTCCTTTGCTTCAGCGAAAATCTTGTGACAATCTCATCAATCTTGGTCTTAAAGTCCACAATGTCGGCTTCATCCGTAAGTTCTTCTACGTTTAATGTTTATGTTGTTAAGTTTTGCTACCATTTTCAGTTTTTTGCATGAAGAGGTTTGTATTTTGAGCAGATAACGTTTGTAGCTTGTGACTGTTATTCTCTGAAAGTGTTACTCAGAATGATGACTTTATTTATTTGTAATGTTATATTTGAAAGATACTTTTTATGTAGTTTATATTGTTATTTTTGTACAGTTTTACAAGATAAAGATACATTATTTTCTTCTAAAAATCCTGCCAAATACACCAAGCGGCCTGTTTCTTGGAGGATGAAGTGCTGGGAAACAAGAAATTTTGAACTAGCTGTATAGCTGAAATTACATCGTCTGCAACAAACTTTAGAGAGGACAGCATAACATGAGATCAACCTAACTAAAGCTCTTACATATCAAAATATGAAAACAGTCACAATGACGGCCTTGGGAGTTCTAGTGTTAAACAAAATTAGACAGGTGCATAAATGTGGGAGCTGTTGTCATTTTATTGATTCCAAAAACTTTAGAACAAATTGTTGGAAATCAGACTTGTTTTGGTAAGCTCAGTGACCCTTGACCTCCATACACAGGTGAATCCAGTGATGAGAAAGAGTATTTAAGGGGGCCAGTTGTAAGTTTCTCTCCTCTTTGAATATTCTCTGAAGAGCAGCAACATGGGGTCTCAGAACAACTCTCACATGGTTTACTTCTGCTAAAGGAGGATCTAAAATGGTAAAATGTTAAATGGCCTGTATTTGATATAGCGCCTTCTAGAGTCCTGGACCCCCCAAGGCGCTTTACAACACAATCAGTCATTCATCCATTCACACACACATTCACACACACTGGTGGGGATGAGCTACAATGTAGCCACAGCTGCCCTGGGGCGCACTGACAGAGGCAAGGCTGCCGAGCTCTGGCGCCACCGGTCCCTCCGACCACCACCAGCAGGCAAGGTGGGTTAAGTGTCTTGCCCAAGGACACAACGACAGCGACAGACTGAGCAGGTCTCGAACCTGCGACCTTCTGATTGCGAGGCGAGCACTTAACCCCTGTGCCACCGTCGCCCCAAATGTTGAGCTCTATTAAATCTACTAAATGTTGAGCTCATTTCTTTTTGTGGTGTCCACATTTATGCACCTGCCTGATTTAATTTAAACAACTATTGCACACTTTCTGTAAATCCTATAAACTTTGTTTCACTTCTCAAATATCACTGTGTGTGTGTTCCTCCTATATGACACACTCAACTGAACGTTTTTATAGTGAAGACCAACAATTTATAAGAACAAATCATGTGGATTAACAAGGCTGCCCAAACTTTAATATTCCACGGTATCACACCCATTGCAGGCAGTCTCTTCGGCTGCTTCTGTTTGAAAACTTTACATTTAGGTATGTTGGGGCAGAAAGGATGAGGTAGCAGCAAACCTCCATCCCGAACCAAAGTTTATCGGAGCTGCAGCTTAAACAGCTGTGAAGAGCTGGTGTCCGGCCACTGTTTACGTCTCTGTGATGTATCCATTCATCCAGCAGTCAGCTTGTATTTTGTAGGTTACCATAAAAGAATCATTGTGTTTGGTAAACTTGTGATTGTGGACTGAAAATGGACCAAACAAGAAGAGGAACCTCTTGGGTTTAATGGAGTTAGCAGGTGAATCAGGCCCTGGTGGCTGGATGGGTTGCTACACTGAAAGCATTGTTCATCATATTAACACTTTGGTAAAAAGCACTTCTCTCCACTTCTCTCTCATGTCCTCTTCCTTCTCTAAGAAAGACCTGTCTTATGCACTTTGGGTGATGGATCAGGCCTAGACATTCGTCTCAGGGCACTCCTCTATTTATTAATTTAATGCATGATGACGTGGCCAATTACAGGATGCCCGTGCGCTCAAATAGCATGTCAAAACCTGTGTATCAATCTATTAGATCCTGTCTCCTTGCACATTACAAGGTACCTTAAAGTCCCTCTCTGGCACTGCAGCAAAATGCTGACCTCATGGAAACAGGCCTCTGATCCTCTATCTGGCCTTTAAAAGTCCGTAAAAACCCAGTAGGACGTGATTGGGATAAGAGTGTGATCAGATACCCACACACCTGCATGCATATATACGAATACATCCAGAGAAACGCAAGACTGCAGAGCTACAAAGATTTGTTCTCTTCGTGTCTGAAGGTTACAACACGTGGTCTGTAGTAACGAGATGGGCTGGGCCGAGCTACTCTGCCTCCTTGAAACCTTCTCCTTTATCTCCATCTTCCTCCATCCCTCCCTTTCCTTGGCTTCCACATCCAAGTGGGATTTTCTTTCTGGCAGGAGGAGCTGAGAAGTTTGACGGGCTGTGTTCATGCTTTGATGCTGTCACTTTCCATCCACTCAAAAAGATCAAGGCCATCAAGCTCTTTCAAATTGAGCAGACATCAGCACAAGAAGATTAGCGGAGTGGTGAGGCCATGGGCGTCACATCTGTCCCTACACCCAACACACTTTCTCCTCCACGCAGGGATGCTGCGCTGCTGCTGGTCATGAGCCTAAATTGTAAATAGTCTGTATTTGATATAGCGCCTTCTAGAGTCCTGGAACCCCCCAAGGCGCTTTACAACACAATCAGTCATTCACTCATTC
>NC_091749.1:3441037-3516037 GCF_043380555.1 Nothobranchius furzeri | reverse complement strand
ATATCACCACTAATGTAATAATTGGTGCATCCAGAATCTTTCTCCTGTGGCCATTGGACAGGAAGCAGTGGACACCCTGGACAGGTCATGGCCAGTGCATCACAGACTCACAGAGTCAAGCAAGACAGTCAAACACATCCGTACCTGTTACCGTAGGCAAGGCAGCTTTATTTGTAGCACATTTCACACACAAAGACAATTCTAAGTGCTTTACGTAAGCAAGAACAGCAAACACAGTAAACCAAACAAAGACATGTAGATATTCATTTCAGATTTAACAAACAGATAAAAGACATAGTCACCGTTAAACACACATGCATATTGTTGGTGAGGAGGAAAGAAAAGGAGAAACCCAGCTCACACACGGGGATAACATGCGAGCTCAACAACAAAAGACAGAAGGTGGGTGTTGAACCTGCAACCTCTTTGCTGAGAGATAACAGTACTATACGCCATGTTAATACCTTACGTATTGTGTTGAAGTGTGGGGTAATACTTACCAGAACACATTACGTCCTCTGATCATATTACAGAAAAGAGCAGTGCGGATCATGCACAAGGTTGGTTTTTTGGAACATACCCATAATTTATTTACACAGTCAAAGCTGCTAAAATGTGTTCATCTCGTAAAATATAATACATTAATAGTTCTATATAAAGCATTCAATAAATTATTACCATCTACCCCACAACGATTTGTTATAACTCCAGAGCGAGTTTATACCTTGAGAGGATTTGGATATTTTTCATTGCTGAGAGCCCAAACCACTCGGAATTGTTTGTGTGTGTGTGTGTGTGTGTGTGTGTGTGTGTGTGTGTGTGTGTGTGTGTGTGTGTGTGTGTGTGTGTGTGTGTGTGTGTGGAGTGAAACTCTGGAACAAATTGGACTTACAAAAAAAGCAAAGTCAAACTGTCCATCAATTTAAATTGTTATATAAACATCAGGTCTGGTCAAAATATAGAGATGAGGGTCTTTAAATTAATTTTGGGGGGCAGGGGCCCGGGCGGGACCCAATCCCCATGCTCCCAGGTGAGAGTTGCTCGCGCTAACCAGTCAGCCAAAGGGACATCCCGTTTGGCCAAGTAGTCAGGGCGCGTGACGAATCAGGTAACAGTGACAGGACGCTCACACTGTCACAGACACATGACATTCTGTCTCATTCCGTATTCTGCGCTTCAGGTTGTGTGTGGGTGTGAGTGTGCTTGGGGGGGGGGGGGGGCTTGTTCTGTGTGTGCACCAAGCGGTACAAGTGATAATGCTGCAGGAATAATTGTATCCTTCTCAGCAGCAACACTGCAGGTGCTCTCCATGTGCGTAAGCCGGGTCCTTGGTCAACTTAAAGTTGCAAACATTTTTCTGCTACGTTTTCTTTTATAATTCCCAAAGTTTGCGTGGAAAGTTGCTTACGCAGTTTTCCAACCCTGTTTTGTGTGTAAGCTGTCACACCCTGTCCTCTCCCCCCATTCTGTTCGGCCTTGTGTCTCTGTTAATTGCTCCCACCTGCCTCTCGTTTTCCAATCACCCAAGCTCCCAGCCCTCTTGTATTTAAACCCCTTCAGTTCTGTGTTTCTTGTTGGCTCATTGTTTCCATGTCCTACGTGCTCTCCTCATTAAAGACTGTTACTCGTTCCAGTTTGTTTGTCTGCCTGCCTGCTTCCTCCCCAGCGTTTGGATCCCCACCTCAGCTCCACTCACCAGCGCGTCGTGACATAAGCAAGCTTGATAAATGAGGCCCCTGGGCCTGATTATGAGACTGGCTTCCATTGACAATCTACAAGATTTTCAGAGTAAAAACATTTGCAGCTGAGACAGGAAATTGCATGAATGGAGCCAAAAACATGTTTGGGTTTTCTTTTTCATGAGGACAGGGGCGTAGCACCAAATTCTGGGCCCTAGGTACAAGTCTTCTAGGTGGGCCCCCATGCTCAATTACTTAATATCTCTCTTACATATTTTTTGTCATGCTATAAGACAAGATAATAAATATGATCTTAGTTTAACCTCTATATTGAGCAAATACAAATGCCAGCATAATAAAAGTGAAATGCCCAGACTTCACATATAATTATTTTTATTTACCAACAATGTGTTCAAACAAAAATCCTGGAATTTATTTTCCAGTAAATGCCCACTGACGGGTCTTCATGTTAGCAAAATCACTTATGAGATCTTTAAAGTCCAATCCTTTGGCTAATTGGCTTTCAATAGAAAGAAGAGCTAGGCTGTTCAGTCCATCCTGGGACATTGTTGATCTCAAATAATTTTTCACCCGTTTCAGTTTGCTAAAAGCCCGTTCACCCCCAGCAACAGTCACAGGTAGTGTGCAAAATATCCTCAGTCCAATACAAACTTCTCCAAAAATGCTCTGTAATTGCATCCTGTAGATGGCATCAAGCAGCTCAAGAGGAGACCGAATGTGTGGAAATGTGGCACCATATATTGTTCTCAGGTGTAGCATCTCATTCTCAAATTCAGCTGTGAGATCCTTGTAATATTTTCTCATCAGTGCCTGGCATGATATCTTCATCTGCTCTTCAGTCATGTCTGTGAGCTTCAGAAAAGGGGCAAGTGTTTCACATAGGGTTGCTGTGGTCTGAAACCTTACACTCAAGTCACTAATAATGGCATCCATTGCAACAAAAAATATGTCACCAAAATATAACCTAACATGTCCTTTCAGATAAATCTGCTGCTAATGATTGCTTGTAAATTGAATAACTTAATTGTATAGTGAGCTCACCTTGTCTCATCTCCTCAGTGCTTTCTGGAGACAATGAGGGCCCTGCTGCTGCTGCTGCGTCTAAAGGGCCATGTGGTTCATAATGTTAAGCTTTGCTAATACTGATATATGTTGATATATTAAATATATATGACATGAAATAAACCAGGTTCTCTCTGTGAATGTAATGTACTCTAAATTTTATAATCCCTGCATTATCAGCCAAATTATAAGATTGTCCGTTTTCAAGATCAAATATAAAGAAATTTAAAATAGGCTTAAAATATCTAACCAAGTCAATAACAATCCTCTAACACCAGTGTCATCATGCTATACGAACAACAGAGGCAGCTTCTCGTTCCTGAGATTACCACGAATCCATCGATACCAAGTTTGTCCTGGTCCATGACTGGGAAGGAGCTGAAATATCCACACAGAGTGAACCTGTTTTTACTGCGAGGTCCGCCAATTAATTGGCGGCGGCTGCCCGCGATAATAATTCTGATTAATATATATAAATTAATTAGTGTTTTCACTGATAACACTAATTAATTTATATTTGATCTTGATGGTGAAACTAAAGGTGTTTAACACTGAACACCTAACATGAATGCAGCTTCTGAGAGCTAGCTAATATCAGCTAAAACTGTGTTCTGCTGCTGCTGCTCACCTTCCTTCTTGAAAAACCTGGTCAATACTTGCTTCTGTTCAATTAACTTTTTCTCCGTCTCCTTCTTTTCTTTTCTGGAAGCCAGATTTCCCTTTCTTGGGAAAAGACATGACTGACTCTCCTGCCTCCAGCTCTGGCTGTCGGCATCTGCGATGTCTCATAGCTGTACATGCAGTCGTGCAGCCCCTGGCCGCTGGTGTGGACTAAACCACTTAGCACATTTTTAAGGGGTGATAGATGCCTCAGAGATTATTCAGTTATTATTTTTAAGGCGAAATTCTGTTTCTTAACCTCTTTATCCAGGTAAAGGGACGTTTATTAAGACATTAAGTAAGTTGGGGGGAAAAAACAACAACAATAAAACATTTTTATTCAAAGCTGTCTCAGGGCCCCTCCCTGCAAGGACACAGCAGCAGAATACCCCTGGCGGGAGCTGGAATCAAACCCATGACTCTCCAATCATGAGGCAACTTGCTCAGCTACTGCTGCCCGAACATTTTTACCAAACTTAACAGTCGAACAGCTATAAATAGCTATAAATATATTGTAGAGATTTCAAAAATGAATAAATGAATCAATGAAGTGATTCTTTCGCATTTGTATAAAAACCTCCACTAATAACACGTTTCAGAATGAAACTATTGGATGTTCCGGTTTTCAGTCCATCTGGAACCAAACTGGTACTTCTGGACTCCAGAGTCCCGTTAGTGGACTGCAGCAACACTGCTAACCATGTTAGCTCTGGTAAGAAAAAACCAAGTCCTTTGAGAAAGCTAACACACACACACACACACACACACACACACACACACACACACACACACACACATGATCTAAAAGATGATCCCCATATTTCAACAATAGAGCCTCCTGGGACCGGTAGAACCTCCGTGCCATCTTTTATTAATGCAAACAATGAGTTGAGATAGCGAGTTACTTCAGCATCAGGAAGATTTATTCTGGTAAGCTATCAGTTAACTATTATCCAGAGTTATATCAATACACACATACAGCAGTAAAACTGGCAGCACATTATTTTCTTTATCTGTAGATTACTGAATTATATTGGGACACATGATGGAGCTAAGACCTGTAGTCAGCTGAACTTGTGAGCTTTTCAGCTGAGAGCACAAAGATGAAACATAAAAGTAAAACTGTACCGATTTTGGTTCTAAAGATTAACAGAATCTTCCTCGATTTCCAAGTCGGGTACTCAATCGGGTCTTGGGTCTTCAAAGTCAAACGGTCCAAAACATGTCTGCACCTCCGGTAGTCATATCCAGCTAGAGGGGTCAAAGTTTGGCTGAACATCTCCGGTAATCCAATATCTGTTCTCGTCACCATATCCCAGAGAAAAAACTAATCTGACTGATTAGCAGAAGCTTCAGAAGCTACATCTGTCTGATGACACATTGTTCTCTGCTGTCACACTAACGCAAAAACACGGAGCTGGGGGTTGTTTACTGTAGCTGTTTCAGCAGAGCTCCATGTGAAACATCACTAGCTGCCCAGGGCTTAGACCGGAAGTTTGTTTGTTTCCCCTGCGCCGGTCACAAACATCAGATTTTCCTAAAATTCCAGCCGTGAAAATCCAAAAACCTTTTTCATCTAAGGTTTTAATTCTTCCCTACACGTGCCATTGAAATGAATTTTGCCTCTGGCCGATACCTTTAAAAGATCCATCAATGTTATACAAGGCTTGAGTGGGAACTTAATAAAAAAAACCCTGACTGTAATTTGGTTTCTGTTTTCACTTGTCTCTTATCAAACCCCCCAAAAGACACACACACACACACACACACACACACACACACACACACACACACACACACACAGAGGCTGGGTTGGAGAAACAGTTTTTTTTATAATGAGCCTTATTAAGTTGGTCATTTCTCAGGCCTCCTGGGACATTTTAAGCTCCAACAAAATTTGATATGCTTTATAGAGGCTCAAAGATCAGTTTTTGCTGATTTACTGCATTCTAGGTCTCCTTTAAAGAAACCAAATGTGCATTCTTAAGAGGGATGGAAAACGCGTAAGGATAATTTTTATTTTCCAAATTTGCCATTGCAGCTTTGAGAAATGGAAAGCTGTTGCTTAGTTGAACATGTTGTTGTACAGTATTTGTGGATAAATCCACGAATCATTTTCAAGCCTCAGTGGTTCTTGATAACTGCGGGTTCTGGGCCACTCCTATGTAATTAGCTTGATTACATTGTTAGTTTTCGTTTTTTTTTTTTTTTACTTCCCAACATAACCATAGCACCTCTTCTAATAAGAATTAATTGCACTCTACGTGGAGGTCTTTTGACGAACATTAATACAAATTGTTACCTAATTAATCATCCTGTTACAAACTCCTCGACCGTTTATTAAGCATGTGTCGAACTTTCAGGAGTTTTAACTACCTACAGAGCCTAAATTGTTTTGTTGTGTATTGTTACCTATTATGAATTGTTTGGGTCATTCAGTGACCTAATCACTAATATGATATCATGGCTGGAGTGCAAGTGAATGAATCAGGCATGTCATAGTTGCTGACACCGAAAGCAAGCCATGCTCGCTAATGGGCAACAGCTCTGACGTCTAGTGTCATGATGTGGTTCAAACCTGCGATGTCACAGATCTGACAGAGCTATTAACTGGAACAAGGGGTGTTGATACTAATAGCCTCTGACAGGGGGAGATGTAGGAGCAACTAGATTCTGTTGACACGTAAAGCTTTTGATGGGAACAGGATGGTAGAGGCGACATATATGAAAAGAAATGTGTAGTGGGTTTGTTTTGACTGCAGTTTCCCCCAAAAATTCACAACTGGTGTGGGCCTCATGGCTGGCATGGTCCTACCGAGAGGATCAGCATGTCCCTGATGGTGCTTATGTGTAAAGTGCGGAAGGTGACCTGAGTCAACAGGACTGAACCTGCAATCACTTGGTCAACAAATCAAGTGGGGATACAACTCTGTGGTGTTGCTCTCTTGCTTTTTGCCATACAAATGTTATAATACTCCTAACACTGAGCCAAAACACTGTATTTTACACGTTTATAAGTAAAAATTTGACCTCTGTTATATACTCTTTGTTGGTGATGACAAAGTATTGAGATGGAATTTCGTTATTGACCAAATACCTAATTTCCAACATAATTTGCAAACAAAATCTTTAAAGTCACAGTGTGTACTTTCCTGGTGCTAGGGAGCAGTGCGTTTCAGGGAAGTTTTACATTATATATTACAGTAAGTGTCACGTGTTGAGCAGAAAGTATGCGATCTCAGCGTGACGGTCCTTTAGTTAACTAAGTTGAGAGAATGCAATGCCAATGCTAGTTTTCCGGCGGTGCAGGGTCCAAATCTGCTCGGGGTCTTGTGCCCGCCTAACTGCTTTTACATAATTAGTAGCCCTTTCTGTTTGTAATAATGTGGAATTGTTCTGTATATTTTGTTAGTTCTTATGTAAAAAAATTCATTCATTCATTCAAAATGTTGTATACTTGTTTTAGGGATGAGCCAGATACTTGTTTCAGACGAGAAACCACGCCCAGTTCTGGTTTAGGCCCCACCCACTCCGAGTACAGATACAGATAAATTAGATGATTGAACAGATACAGATAGTGGTGTACTCGATCATCCCTACTTGTTATTGTATACTTGTTAGTAAGGGTCATGGGCGTAAGACAATTATGTCAGAAGGCACGTGTTCCCCCCACTTTTTAAAATAAAGCATGTGATCCCCCCCACATTTGGTCCACCTTGCGCTCTTTCGAGCGTTCTCAAAGAAATCCATTCCACTTGATCCCTTAGAGCACACGTGTCAAACACAAGGCCCGCAGGCCAGATGTGGTCCGCGAGAGATTCAAGTGTCTTAAAATAAGTCTATGCTGCTTCAAAGCGCACATTGACTGTAAACTACATTTCCCAGGATGCATCGTGATTGTGTTCCCAGTGCAGTGACTCGCCACTTGGTCGCAATGTATCCACTTTCGTGTTTAATTAATGCGACAAGTGAACATAACTGTCCACACATCATCCCAACATCCCAACATGTCCAGGAAGAGAGAGATTGATGCAAAAGGAAGGTGTTTCAACAAAGACGGAACATGTTGATGCTTCAAGGAGAAGAACCGGTAGGCCTTTACAGTCATTAGCTACTAGCATCAGCGTCTGCAGCGTCACCTCCTCTGCCTCGGACAAACTGAGGCCTAGTCCACACGTAGCCGGGTTTTTTAAAAACGAATATCCGCCCCTCCAAAAACTTGCATCCACACCACCGCGTTTTAAAAACAAACTCTGTCCACATGTACCTGGATAAATACGTTGTTATGGACATGCCAGACCTGTAGGCGGCAGTACTTCCCCCGGTCTTAACCTCATCCTTCGTCTGTGGTCTTCCGCAAGGAGCAGTAATTCCGCTTGCAAAAGCAAACAAGCAGAAAGCGCTTGGACAATTGATGGATCGGGTAGTGACAGAGCGCAGCTCTGAAGGATTCCATGATGTCGGCTAGTGTAAACACAGGTCGCACACGTGATGTCAGCATTTTTTGTCGCGGAAAGTGACGTTGCGGACCTTCAAACTCCGGTTTTGTCCGTCCACACGCAGACGCCCAAAACGGAGAAAACGCAGATCTTCACTTTGGCCGGAGTTTTTAAAAAGATCCGTTTTCGTGTGAAAAAATTCCATTTTCGTGTGGATGACAGGCCAAAACGTAGAAAAATATCTACGTTTTGGCAGATCCCCGGCTACGTGTGGACAGGGCCTGAGAACACTCCTCTTACTCAGCGCCACGTTTACTCAGAAATTAGCTGAGAAGCCCAGAAATGGATTTTAACAGCTCAGTGATCTGTTTGCTGCTGACATAGAAAGCGCACCGACAAACTTCCAGACCGAGATGATTTAACTCCAGTTTAGCGACACGCTCAAGTCACTGACTCTGTGGCTGCTGCAGCTTTTATCCCCCTCCCCGACACAACAGCGTGGTTGTTACGCCCCATCTAGGAGAGAATGCGTAACCATATAAAGGGTAAACCAGATAACCAACAAAACAAAAACGGAACCTTAAAGTACCAGTCAAGAGTGATTTATTTACACTATTTACAAAAAAGAAGTATACAACTTAAAACAAACCTAAAACACTGTAAAAATAAAGAATAAACAAGAAAACATAAAATAGAAACACTTAAAAGATTCAAAAGATTAAAAAAAATAAGAAGAAATGCTGAATATTTACAGGTTTTAAGGAATAAACTAATTAAAAATAATTGAGACATAATTAACGAATACCACTCATGTGTGCTTTATTTAAAATGGACTTGCTCGTGTGTAATTTGATTATTCCACATTCAGTGTTACTGCAAAAATAAGTTTGTTTCCAAATGAAAAGGTTCAACCGTTCATATCTGTAGATGAAGGAAAATGTGCGCATTTACCGTCACTTTTTAAAAATATTGAGTTTTTCATTTTGGCCCAGTGTGAATTTGAGTTCGACACCCCTGCCTTAGACCAAGATGAGGGTAGGGTCCAGGATGGAGCGAGACAGTTCCCAGGACCATTCCTCAGGGCTGTAGCCTGTCCAGTCGACCAGGAATTGCCAACCCCAAACGGCGGTCATCCAGGATGTGCCAGAAAAGGGGTTACAGAGCCAGAGGAGAGTGGAGTGGGGAGTTGACGTAGGGTTTGAGCTGGGAGACGTGGAAAACAGGATGGATGCGGAGAGAAACCGGCAGGCGGAGGTGGTAGCTGACAGAGTTGATGGCTTGAATGATAGGGTTGTCACAGTCTGGGTAACTCTCCTGTTTTTTCTCCTGAGTTTGCCTGCAGGTGGGTGTGGCTGAGATTCCCCAGCTGTTGGGAATCAACATCAAGGCGCCAGAGTACTTAAGGAGCAGCGCGACATCTCTCCATGCTGGGTGATTACTCAGTTTGGGTAGATCCGTCCACCCATGGACGTAATTTTTTTTGGGGGGGACAAGGGGGACATGTCCCCCCCACTTTTTCCAGTCAGGTTGTGACCCCTGCACTTTTTACCATCCAAAAACAATATTACGCTATATTAAATTGACACTGGTTGAGCTCTAGGACCAAGCAGAAAACAACCGTTCGTGTTGAAGCCTGTTTCCCATTAGAGCATACTGTAAAGATACCCCCCCCCCCCCCGTGCCCCCCCCCCCCCTTCTAAAGTGAAAATTACGTCCATATGTCCACCAGTCCAGAACTTAACTAAAAGTTATCTGTTTGTTGATATTCAACCTGCTTATCCCACTCTGCTCAGGTCTTCATCTCTTCCACCAACTCCTGCAACAATAACCCTGGATCTACAAGTCACGTCTCGCTGCTCAACTCTGGTCGCCCGCTCTCAGTCCCCCACCTGCTCCCACCTGTTGGATCACCTACTCACACAGACCGGACTCTCCTCTCCCCCTGCTCCCCTTCTGCCTGAAGAAACATAAGCCAAAGGACTGTCCCTTACCTTATTTTCTCCTGCCCCAAATTCGTCAGCATACTCACCTTTGTTCTCCTTCCTAGATTCATCCCGCTGAGCACTCGCCCCCTGAGTTCTGTCGTTAGTCCTGCTTCCCCGCAGCGTCGTCAGTTCCTGTTTATTCTCCCCTTTGTCATTTGAATAATAAATCTTTATTTTCTTACCTTCCGTCTGATTCTGATTGATGTGGTGATTCTGTGTCTCCAGGCCAGGTGACAACGGTGGACCATAGAGAGTGTGGTCGGTACCTCCACTTGAACCTCCTGATCAGTGTTGGGTTTGGCGGGCATCTTCGATTTGGTCTTAGTCATAGTCTTGATGACAAAAATGCATTTAAGTCTGTCAGTTTTAGTGCACTAAATCTCAAAAGGGTTTTGGTCGGCAAAGATTTTTGTTTTGAATTTTACAAAACATTAAACAAAGTATTGTTCTTTAACAAATGCATTTATAGGTCAGACGTGTACTCTGAGCTACTGGAGTGTGTTTCATACCAACATAATTAATTTTATGGCTATGGGGCAAAATCTCAGCTGCCCTAGATTTTGTAAAACAATAATCCCCAGACTGGTATCGTTTTTTTAACTTTATTTATAATCACAGTAATGTATGTAATGCATTGATCCAGATTCTGTAGATTTAACAAAAGAAATGTATGATTTTCTGTCCTTAACAAAATGGGTGCTTAGGGAGCATACAGAGTATTCTACACAATATTTAAATAGAAGTAAGGAAATGTGTCTTCAAATGTATATTGTGACAAAGTCCACCTACTTAAATGGAGTAATGTTTTTCCAAAGACCTGCAGTGTTGTGAGTTTTCACAGAATTAATATAAATAAACCAGTTCATAAACATTTAAATGGGCTTCAAGTGTTGCTATTGGGTTAAAACGCAGGAATGTGACCTGTTATTAGGAACCAGCAAGCAGAGACAATAATCCTGACACATGGACTTTAAAACATTCGTCTTAAACCTGTAAAAAAAATGTCTTTTTTTTTTCATTTATCTGCCCAAAAGCATGACTTTTTCAGAAAGCACGCGAATAAGAAATGTGTTATTATTACGGATATGTTTAAAAGTAGCAACGTTGTTGATCGTAGTAGCATCAATGGCCCAATCTCAAAACTCACACTGCACCCTGCGGACTTCAGCAAAGTGCACCTGGAGAAAGTGTGCAGTAGGGTTCGAGTGTGTAGTACACAAGTGGGCAAATAATTGCAGATTTGAGACAGGGAGCATTGTGTCATCAATCGCAACGCATGCTGGGATGCTGGTCGCTGTGAGATTTTATTTCCAAAAACCTTTATTAACAACTTTTAAACAAACAGCCAAACAGTTATTTGAAGTAAATTTACATTAATTGCTGCTTTGTCTAAAATTTTTAGAGCATCAACTAATCATCTTAAATTAACTAATTTGTGGGTAATACCATTGCTGGAGGTCCGCATCGCTGCAGACTTGAGCGAATTGCAGATTAAGGGTGCAATGGGGGTGTGGTCAACTTCCGCACTTGAGAATAGGGACTCCCTACGCACTCGCACCCCTGGCCGGGAACGTTCAAATGAAGGGCGCAAGGGTGCAGGTGCGAGTATTGGGATGGGGCCAATGAGCGGCTGAGTGTTGCGCGTTCCCGCGGCAGGGAAGCGCTGAGCCGAGCTAAGTGAAGTTGACTTCCAACCCACATCAGAAATCCACGCAAATAGAGTGGTGAGTGCTCTCTGATGTGGGTGGGGATTAGGGATGGGTACCTTTTGGGCCATTCCCATCTGTACCGGGTCGGCCCGGGCCGGGTAGCCCCAGTCGGCCCCAGCCTGGCCCGGTTGATTCCACACATCCTTACCTTAAGCCCATGTGGGCTGATTCTACCCACCAATCAGAGGCTTGCTCTAATGGAAGGTGTGAATTTGCTGTCAGCAGTGGGTGTGTTGGCCCTGGTCGGCCTGAAGCAGACCACCTCGAGAAGAGGGCTGAGAATGAGCCTTGGTTGGCCCGGAAAAATACCAGGCCACCCAGATATGTAAACAACCTACGCTACCCGGCCTGGGCCGACCCGGTACAGATGGGAATGGCCCATTTGACATTTGAATCGATCCGGTACTAATTCCCGGTACCTACGAATCGATACCGGTACTTAACGGTACCAATTTTCATTACTTTTGAGTGTTTAATATTTTTAATTCTCTTTTATAATTAAATATATATTTTTTCTCAATATATAACCATATTTGATAAATATCACGATAAATAACATTCAACTGTTTGTATTTTAACATTGTCCTTGTAGTTTTATAAGCTGATAATTAAACTGAAGCAAACATCTTTACTGTGAACTAAATTTACTGTGTATCTTCATTCCTTTTGCCGTCCTTTTTCATTTGATTTTTCCTACTGGGAAGTTTGAATTTCCGAGGAGAAAGCGAACGCACCATTAGCTGATAACAACGGTGGCAATGGAAGCTAACATATCAAGCTAACGTTATCTTAAACAGTTTATTTAACTGCTGGAGCAGATTTAAACGATGATGCCTCACACTTAAATCATTGTCACTGGTTTCATCTTCACCCAATCACCCGTCGCATTTAGTAAAGTAAAGCCAAACTTTAGAGCGCGTTCATGTTCTTCTAGTCGGAATTTCGGAGTTCTGAGGAGAAAGCGAACGCACCATTAGCGAAACGGAAGCTAACAAATCAAGCTAACGTTATCTTAAATATTTTATTTACCTACCAGAGCTGCTCTGTTTACAACTCGCTCGCAGCGACCAATGACATAACGCTCTTGCGCATGCGCAGCTGTCAAGGCAAGTTCTCGTTGTGAAGTACGGGTACCGAAACGAGGCACCGTTTGAAATGAAGTGAATCGGTGCTCGGTCGGTACTGTGGAATTCGGTCGGTACCTTAAAAAATAGGTAATTCGGTACCCATCCAGCTTCACTCAGCTGCTGAGTCTGGTCTAAGCAGAGGACACATAGACAGCAGCAGCGCTGACACAGTTATAACTTTTGTGAGACAGGCAGAAAATGCATTTTGATCATAGTTTTCATCTAGTCTAAGCTCCTTAACGAAAACTTCTGTTTGTCTCGTCATGTTTTAGTCACCAAAGAGCTATTTTTAGCTTGTCAAAATCTAGTTTTTGTTATGAAAAAAAAGGGGCATCAACAAAATCAGTGCATCATCGTTTTCGTTAATGACACTGCTGCTGATGATGGAACAGAGGTGGCTTGTAACCATAACAGATTTCAAAGGGGGACATGCCCATGGCGGAGGACACATGCAGGTTGTGAGAGAGGTCTGCCCGGAGGAGGAAACAAGGCCACTGGGATGGAAGGAGACGAAACAGCGGAGGTAGCGGCTGAGCTGTTGATTGGCCCGCCCGGTCTGTCCGTTAGTCTGGGGATGGTAGCCGGAGGACAGGCTAGTGGAGGCCTTAATTAGCTAGCAGAAGGCTCTCCAGAAATGGGCGGTGAACTGAGGTCCTCTGTCAGAGACTAATAGCTCTTTTCCATTGCCAGGTCTGGAACGGTCCGGTCTGGCTATTTTTGGACCGGTGTGTTCTGGTGTGGGTCTGGAACTTTCAGGCGAGCGTTTCGATCGCAAGTTTTGGCCATCACGTCAGCAGGCGGAGTTAAACGAACCGTCATGCGCGGTTTTCTAAGTTGTGCAACTATTCAGTTTTTCTGTGCTTCAATAAATGGTCTACAGAGCTAAAGACAAAAACAAAATGCTTACCAAAGCTTCCACATGACTCCAGAGAAGCCTGCCTCGCTGCCTCGGCTACAAATAGTATCCAGCACTTTGCAGCAACTCTGTGTATTTCTTCCATCTGAAAAAAAAAAATCTGCTCGAGCAGTTTCATTCCTTAACTTTGAACTACATTGGGCTTTAATTCCTTCATCTTGATCCAACACTGTGCCGACATCCGCTCTGATTCTTAAGACTGGCATCCATGAGAAAAAAACTACCGATCCGTCTAGCTCCTCCTGTCGACGTTCACAATGCCGATGAAAAATGTATGGAACTCTGCTGGCATTTTTTTCACATTTATGTTCAGCTATAGAAAATAAATTCAACTGAACACAGTTTGTTTTGTTTTTTGCAAGTAGTGACGTATTTCTGTCAACCAATCAGTGTTCTGTGTTGTTGCTCCACACTAACCGTCCCGCTCCAGAAATTTCTGGACCTACAACAGAAGAGAGTCAAAAAAGACTCGTGATTGGCGCGGTCTGGGTAGGTTGTCTGGACTGGTTTAACAATCAGAACAGAACAATTAGCGACCTGGTCCCTCCTATTCCATGCCAGTTTGGGCGGTGGAAAAGGCCTATAAGTCGGAGGGGAACCCGTGGAGTCTGACGACGTGCTCCGGCAGGAGTTCAGCTGGGAGAGTGGACCTGATGGAGTCTTCCAAGGACCTGTGCATGGCGGCCAGGAAGTAGGATTCGGCAAGGATTGGAGCAGGATCATATGAAGGGGCGTAATGGGTGAATTGCCAAGAGAGAGGGTTGGCTTTGGTGTTTCTGGAGCTTGGGCGGTAAGAGATGGTGAAGTTGTTGGACATGAAGAACAGAGCCCATCGAGCCTGGTAAGGATTAAGCTGTTTGGCTGATTTTATGTGGATGAGGTTTTGGTGTTCGATCCAGATAGTGAAGGGTTCAGGGGTTCCAGCAGCCATTGCCTCCACTCCTTGAGGGCCCATTTGATGGCAAGGAGCTCCCTGTCCCCCACACTGAATAGTTGTTGTGTGGGTGAGAATTTCCTTGAAAAGAACCCACAGGTGTGGAGTTTCTGGTCTAGGCCTCTTTGGAAGAGCCCTGTGCCGTCACCTATGTTGGAGGCGTCCACTTCCATGATAACAGGCTTAGAGAGGTCAGGATGGATCGAAATGATAAAAGTTGGCAAACCCCAGGAACCTCTGTAGTTGCTTGACTAAAAAAAAAGTTGGCTGGTAGGTATGGGCCAATAGGTTACAGCCTGAAGTTTCTGGGGTTTCATGGCCATGCCCTCAGAGGTAATTGTGAACCCCAGAAAGGACATGGACTGTTGGTGAAAGGTGTGTATCAAAAGAGATACACAGATGACTGCACCTCTTATTTATTATTTGGAAATTAGAAGACAAGTTGGTCTTCCCTACATTTACTGCAGCAGGTGGCAGAGGCAGAGATTTTTCTTACTGATACACGGAATTTACAGAATCATTTAAAATGTTAATAAGGGAAGACTGCAGGAGGGAGCGGTAAAATATAGGGGGTCCCCAGCAAAAACAAGACATTTTACGAGCATTGGTGGAGAGAGGTGATGAAGGCAGATAGCTGTAGGATCAGATCGGTCAAGGAGTTGATCTTGGACCCTTGTCGATCCACCACAGCACGAAGCAGCAGAGCTTCGGCCCTTAGATGCTCGAACTCTGGGTCAATTATGGACTTGGTCATCCTGTGATGGTTAGTAGGTGAGCTGACTGACCAGGATGTCTGAAATCAGTAAAGTTGTTTGTTTTCCCTGCGTAAAAGTTCCACTAATACCAAAATACAAATTGATATCTGTATTTTCAGTCTGCCTAATAATAATACTATATACTGGGAACTATTATTGCTTTGTAAAATAGAGATACAACAAAGAGTTTTGATTGTTAATTAAATGTCAAAATGATTGATTAAATACTAATTCAGTCCATGGCCACCTGCTGGCATTCTTATTATCAACAAGAATAAATTAGCACACAATAAAAATTTTCTTGGAAGTTTCTATTTTTTAGTATTTTCGGCATTAATCAGCTGAAGGTTTGTGGTAGTTACTGAGAAATAGTTGTTGAGATGCGGTTATACTATTTCAGGTAAAACAGGTGTAATAACCTGTGTAAATGCACCAAAATTCAGGAAATGGCATCTACACTATATTTATTTTTCTGTTAAGTTATCAATTACATACGGCCACTTCTGCCTTTGATTTTGTTGTGTTAACATTGGTGCTAAACTAAAGGCTTCCTAGCTAAAAAGTTAGCTTAACAGTTGAGTGGCTGGATCATAGCAGACACCGGAACGCGTCCTTTCAAAATAAGACAAGCTCAAATTAAGCTCTGGCGCTAACGACTAGCTGCGCCTCCACGCTGTGAACCTGATCACGGCTTCAACTCTCACCAGGAGCAAGTCTGACTTACTGACGACAATGCAGACCAAGCTCTGGCACCTGTCATACAGGGACCTAGCAACCCATATCAGAGGGGCCATTTTTAAATAGAAGGCAGCTACCTATGGAGTCCCACAGGCTAAAAAGACTTGATAGGAACCCTGATTCAGCTTGAAAGCATTCCTAACCACTAGTGACCACCAGCAGGTTCTGGGGTTGCTGCCACGACAGGCATTGGCCACCCTACAGCCACAGCTCTGGTTAGCTGCCTTGACAATGGAGGCAGATAATATGGCCTACTTCAACTCAATGTCCCCCCTACATCCCCAGGACGTGTTCGAAGTTTTGTCGGATGTAAGAATTGAAACTCCATTTGATAGGAGACTCTGCCAGATGTTTCCAGCAGACCCTCACAATACGTTTAGGTCTACCAGGACAGACCATCATCCTACCCCATCATCAAAGCCAACTCACCATCAGGTGGTGGTCAGTTGATAGCTCTGCCCCTCTCTCTAACTGAGTGTCCAAGACAAGTGGCAGATGACAACAGTCAGTCATCAAGCTGAGGCTTAAGATATCTTGGTGCCAAGAGCACATATGGACATCTTCATGCCTGAACACGGTGTTCATTATGGACAATCCATGACGAGAACAGAAGAACAAAACAAAACACTGCTTGGATTTAGATCGAGGGGCCATTCCTCTCAACCACACCTCTCCAGGTCTCATTGTCCTTGCCCACATGATCAATGATGCCGCCCAAGAGAACGATGTTGGATGTTAGTTTTATTTCACAATTATCCTGCATTTGTAGTCTCTAAGGTGGCATCTTCCCCCACCGTGCATCCAGTCGTGTTTCTCTTTCTCTATATCTCTCACTTTCTGCTGCATCCACCCATTGTCAGTTTCTTCCCTCGGTGCTGGGAGCACAAGCAGACTCCCTCCACTCACCAGGGTGTAATCTCTCTTTGTTTACACTGCCAAGGGGTTATTTGGCTGTCTGTTAGAGTGTGACACAGACAGCGCTACACTGTCAACGACAGCCTCAGCACACTGCAGACAAGCAGATTCCGTATATGGTGCATCTAACACATCAGCCCACACTGACAGTAGTGATGGACCACAATCACACAATACTCTATAAAAGACAGGATCCATCCATATGCCAGACAAAAAATAGCCCGGAGAATAGCCACCGGCTGCGGTTACACTTATTATTTCAAGATCTCATGTCAAAGATTTTGATTTTGATATTATTTTCTTATTGTGTCGCTGTGCATCTAATCTTAGGCCTGAAAGCGTTTGGCCGTGTGATTCTGGTTGCAGCATCTATTGACTATCATCTGTCATTGCCTCAGTTTCTTTGTGTTGCAGTTTTATTGTCAGCACTAGCGAAATACAAATAAAAAAGCCAGTCATGCATGTTTTCAAAAATCATGATACACCCCAAGCACAATTCTACGTCCCTGTTTTCTTCTCTCTGATCTTCCAGGTAGCTTCATATTAGGTGTTGCCCACTCATCTGAGTCAGTTATCCAGTGTCACACATATTTCTCTGAATAGTTATTGAAAAGGCAATCAAATAAATGAGAGAGCAAAATTAAAATAAGATATTTAACAAGCATGATGACTGTGCAAACCAACTGCTATTTTCTAGAGACCACTGCTGTTTCTGGATGATCTTTTTCCTAAAATCCTTCATTTTACTTCAGACTTGCTTGACATTGATATATGATTTCAAATTTTAAAACTCCTGTATCATATTTTACACAATGGTATTTTATACAGTATAGCCTGGATAATACATCTAAAACATGGGAAAATGAAGAGGTACGTTCTGCTTGGGGAGTCCAGGGCTCAGGGCCTGCACATAAACAGTATAAATAGCTTACTGAAAAGCTCTGACTCACACTTGGTAGTAAAATTCAAGGTGGTTTCAGTTGCTCACTGAGGGTTTATGTTTTCAAAAAACAAGAATAGCACTCTTGTCATCTTTGTCAACACAGACCTGTTGGGACTAGGAGTCGAGGAGCCTTGTTTCCCACCGTTCTCTTTTCCTATGTAGGGGGGCTAGCACAGTGGTGTGCCGCTTCCGGTCGGCAACAAGATGGCACCTGTGCTTGGCTTAGCCGCGGTCACCGGCCACTTTTTCAAACTTTTCTCCACTAACCTCCTCTTTTCCACCTTGCTCCTTTCTGCGACCCTCTTCAGTAGTGTCCCTGCTACCATCTCCTATGATCGCCAGACTCTTTTGTCCTTCCATTCGTTCACGATCGCCCAAGATGCACCGAAGACGTACCTCCCAGTTTGTTTATCGGAGTGGCACACTGGCCCGGAGCCAAACAACAATCCCAACCTGCGCGCCTCCAGCGATGTTTATCCGGTCCCGGGAAAACATTGGGTGAAAAGAGGTAAATGAGCAGGATTCCAGGTGAGAACAAGACTTCTCTTAAAGCCTGGTTTATCTAGTAAACATAGGCGTGATCTTCTGGCTTCTCTTCCTTTGGCTAATTGAGCGCCACTTCCGCATTCCCGCCAGGCCGCGTTGCGGCGCTGTTTCTCCGTCCAAGTTTTTTAAGGTCGGTTTATCCTCATTCCTCAGTGGTTTCTCCTCCTGTTCCCTCCATAAGTGGTTTATATAAACACCGTGGATCTAACCCTGCTAATTTATTAGAGGTGGGAAAAATGATCGACTCTAAGATGCATCGCGATTCAGCCGTGCATGATTCCGCATCGATGCAGCAACGTGACATAATGAGAGTTTCTCCCCATGTCTATGTCGGGGGTCGGCAATCCGCGGCTCTGGAGCCGCATGCAGCTCTTCCATCCATCTGATGCGGCTCTCTGTGCTTGTAAAATAATAAATGGATATTTAAATAAAATGCTTTATATTTTACAGCATTAATTTTACATCTGTATGCCAATTCTAAATGTAAAGATTGTCTGCTTAAACCTGAACAGGTCCAACCCGGTCTTACTGTGAGACCGGATTGACGCGTCACGCTTGTGCGTAATCATATCGGCGCTTTCTGAGCTGACGAGGATGTGAGATTCTGGGATTCTCCTCAGACGGCTCCTGGATGTGTCGCCGTATTGGAGACAGGAAGAAGCTCTATTCAGCCAAAGTTTCATAATCAGGGAACATTTTCTAAGTGACAAGTCTCGCTTCAGTCGGAGGAATCTTCCCACATGCGCTCTGGTTCTGCAACTCGCTCCAAGCCCCTCTCCACATCTTCAGCTCGTTGTGCACCTTACGTACGCGCTGACAGTGAGCTGCGCTGAGCAATGTCCAGCTCAGATGTTCAGATGGGAATCTTTTCTTGAGTGATTTAGCTACATCTGCGATGTGCAAAACGAATAGTGTCAGTTCGTCTGCATGCGTCAAGGTAATTCTTTCTATTCTTTCTCTGTCAAAATAAACTGTAAAATACGGGAACCATCCGGTCAACACAAGCCCTGCTTTTAACTGTTCTGTTTTCTTGTGAAAATTGTTGCAAAGAGATATAATTAAACTTGATTAACACCAGAGCCAGGTGCACTGCGTCGTTATCTCCGTCGCTGTAAATGAGGGAAAAACAAAATGATCGGATCCTTTTCTGACCTTCCCCACCTACAAAGTTTAATTACAGCAATCAAACGTGAGAGAGCCTGGATTTGTATTCTGAACAGTCTAAACATGTTTTAAAAAGAAACGTTTGACAAAAGGGGCACCTGCTCAGTAAAACCACCAACAGGGTGAAAAATATCAAAATATTGTAGGCAGAGACGGGCTACAACTTATGGATCCATTTTATATAAATTGTTTTATTGATTATCGTCTTATGAAAGACAACTTTGACGTACACGAGCGACCGGTACTGGCTGCTGTCACCTGTTGTAAGCAGCTCTCTGCTGTCTGAGGGTATGCCCCGCCCACAACGCCGTGGCTGCTGTGGCTCCCAGTGTTTTCTTTTCTGTGGGAAACGGGTAATAATGGCTCTTTGATGGGAACAGTTTGCCGACCCCTGGTCTATGTCTATGCGAAGACAATAAAGTTTTGAGGTTTTATAATTACTTCTGGGGGCAGAGTTGCAATGACATGTGCACTGTGTTGCCCTAGCGCCAATTTAAAACTGAAAAGGCGGACAGGGATACAGGGCCAACATTACCAGTAATCAAATATGTACCCGTTACATTTAAATCGGATGTCTGGGCTAATTTCGGTTTTGGGATCCTGAATGTGAAAGAATCACTTAACACAGTATTTGTTTACTATTTTTAAGTTCAGTAATATTCTATCATAAAGCTGCTCTATACCGAAAACATTATTTCTTATATTATTTAAGTAATTATAGGCAGCACACTTTAAACATTATTGCTCATTATAGTGAATAGATGAATGTTCTGTTTTTCAGGGATTTCGAAATCAAAAAGAAATTGAAAACTATTCTACTGCTTTTATTCAGTAATGAAATTTTTTGTGTGAAGAATCGTGATGCATTTCAGACTCGAATCGAATCGTTAGGCAGATAATCGGAATCGGATCGATTCGTGAGGCAGGTAGAGATGCAAACCACTATAATTTATGTCCACTAACTCCAGCTGTTTCGGTAGTTTCTGATTCCTTCACCTCACTCAGCATGGCTCTATTAAACACCCACTCTGCTAACAATAAGTCCTTCCTGCTCAATGATTTAATTTTCTCTAAAAACCTGGACTTTCTACATCTTAGGTGTGTTCTTGCTGTGTCGTGGTTCTAATTCCATGCTGTCGTTCTATTTTTAAAACACAGAAACAGTATCGTTACCTGTTTTTTCGCTACGTTTTGGAGAAGATAAACGGAGAAGAAAGTGATGCCACCATCAGCGTCAGCCTGAGGATGTCTGCAGCCGCAGACAAAACGTAACGAAAAAACAGGTAACGAAACAGTTTCTGTGTTTTAAGAATAGAACGACAGCATGGAACCTGGACTTTCTGTTTCTGACTGAAGTTTGGCAGTAAACATCTGATTATTCTGGTCTGATTGAACTCTGCCTGAGTGGTTATTCTTTTCTTAGCCAGCCCCGGGGTTCTGGTCGTGGTGGAGGCCTAGCTGTTGTTTTCAGAGACCATCTTCCATGTAACTCTACAACCTCTGGTCACTTTGCTTCCTTTGAACTGCAGCTGATTAAAGTTGGTCGTAAGGACCTGTTCTACTGTGCTGTGGTCTATCATCCACCTGGTCCAAACAGTTCTTTGCTTCAGGAGTTTAGTGACTTTCTATTCTCCACTGTGAAGCTGTCCAGACTGGTGATTGTTGGTGACTTTAACATCCACGTTGATGATCCCTCCGATCACTTTGCCATGAATTTCTCCAGCCTCATGGACTCCTTCAGCTTTACCCAGCATGTTTCTGGCCCCACACACACCAGGGGGCACACTCTGGATCTTGTTTTTACCCTGAGTCTAAATAATGACAGTTTTTGTCCTGAGGATGTTTATATTTCAGATCACCATTGCATTTTCTTTACCTTGTCAGTTTCTGCGTCCCCACCTCCCGCTCGCTGTATGGTTAGTTCACGTTTTCTTAATGAGAGCACAGATAGCAATTTTTCTGCTGCTTTTTATCCACCCTGTTCTTCTGATAACGACCCAGATTCCTTAACTTCTCAGTTCAACCAGCACTGCATCTCCATTCTGGACAACATCTGTCCTGTCAGAACCAGATCAGTTCCTGCAGTGAACCCTACTCCCTGGTTTAATGACAGCCTTCACAGCCTGAAGCGCCAATGCAGAAAAATTGAGCGCTTATGGAAGAAAACTCATCTCCACGTCCATCTGCTGCACCTAAAGGATCTTCTGACATCCTTTAACTCTGCAGTCAGATATGCTAGGGTTTCCTATTTCTCCAACCTGGTGTCCCAGAGCAAAGGGAACCCCAAGGTGCTGTTTAACACAATCAGCAGCATCCTCTCTCCTTTCTCTCCTACAGCCTCCATCCACTCTGTTGCAGACTGTGAGAACTTTCTGTCTTTCTTTGTGGACAAAGTCAATAAGGTTAGATCTAGCATCTCTCATTCAGCCTTATCGCTGCCTCTCCCAACTCCAACCAGGCCCATCATCCTAGATAGCTTTGCTCCTGTTTCTTTGCCTGAGTTAACCAAACTAGTTAACTCTATGAAGACCTCTGCATGCCCCCTCGACATCTTACCTTCATCTTTGTTTAAAAGTGCTTTTCAGTCCATGGGTCCCAGCGTGCTCTCTATAATTAATGCTTCTCTGGTCTCTGGTCAGGTCCCTGCTTACTTTAAGAACACTGTAATCCACCCACTTCTTAAAAAACCGAGTCTCGACCCCTCTCTCCATAGCAGCTTCAGACCCATCTCTTAACTTCCGTTCATCTCCAAGATCTTGGAAAAGGTTGTGGCTAAACAACTCACAGCTGCTCTTGATGAACATAACATCTATGATAGCTTCCAGTCAGGTTTTCGTAGAGCTCATTCTACTGAAACAGCTCTTCTTAGGATCTCTAATGACCTTCTGACTCATAGTGATGCAGGGGATTGTTCTGTTCTGGTCCTGCTGGACCTGACTGCAGCCTTTGACACTGTTGACCATCACCTGCTACTGGAGAGGCTGAGAGACTGGGTAGGCCTATCAGGATCTGCTCTGGAGTGGTTCTCCTCTTATCTCTCTGAGCGCTCCTTTTCTGTGGCCGTCTCCAAGTTTAGGTCCTCCACCACCTCTTTTACCCATGGTGTCCCACAAGGTTCTGTGCTGGGGCCTCTACTCTTCCTCCTCTATCTGCTTCCTCTTCAGCACATCCTGAGATCCTTCAAAGGAATCTCCTACCATCTTTATGCAGATGACATCCAACTGCACATCTCCGTTAAGCCCCATGAGATGTCTAAGCTGCAGCTGTTACACACCTGCTTAGACTCTATCAAAACCTGGATGGCTGGGAGCGTTCTACAGCTGAATGAAGATAAGACTGAGATCCTCATCTGTGCCCCAGACAAGCTGGTTCCCAAAGTCAGAGACTCTTGGTCAGCTTGCTTCTCACAACAAGCCCTCTGTCAGGAATCTTGGTGTGACCTTTGACCCAGCTCTCACCCTGGATTCTCATGTCAGTTCTCTTGTTCACTCTTCCTTCTTCCATCTCAGGAACGTTGCTAAGCTGAGTCCCATTCTGTCTCGCTCTGAACTTGAGACTGTTCTCCACACCTTCATCTCCTCACGCTTAGGCTACTGCAACTGTCTTTTCACGTGTCTGAGCAGAACCTCCCTGAACCGTCTACAGGTGGTTCAGAACGCCTGTGCTCGGCTTCTGACCAAGTCCTCCAAACACACCCACATCATCCCGCTTCTCCTCCAGCTTCACTGGTTGCCCGTCAACTTCAGGATTCATTTCAAGATCCTGGTTCTGGTCTCTAGCGCCTTACATGGACAAGCACCATCTTACATTGGTGATCTTAGTCCCTAAACCCCCAGCAGGTCCCTGGGGTCCAGTGATCAAAGCCTACTGGTTGTGCAGCACCAGGCTAAAGACCTAAGGTGACAGATCATTTGTTGCTGTGGCCCCCAGACTCTGGACCTCTCTCCCCCTGAGCCTGAGATCAGTGGACTCAGTGGTCTCCTTTAAAAAGCAGCTGAAGACTCACTTGTTCAAGCTGGCTTTTGTATGACCTTCTTTATCCCTCTCTCTTTATTCTGCTCTCTCTACCTATTCCACCTTCCTCAGGATCCACTGATTTCCCTCTTTCCTATTCACTCTCTCTCTCTTTCTTTACATTTCTTAATCACAATTGCCTATTTTTGTTCATTTTAAATATATTTTTAAACATTTTCTAAATGCTTTTTTATATTTTTACATTTTTTGTTTTTGTGAAGCGTCTCGTGATTTTTTTCTTGAGAGGCGCTATAGAAATGATATTTTCTTCTTCTTCTTCTTCTTCTTCTTCTTCTTCTAGCAGTGGCGGCTGGTAAATTTTAGCCATCACTTTTCAGATGCACTACCCACATTTCAGCACTGGGGGATGCCAAATTATCATTCTTATGCGTCACACAACTTGAACCTGGCGGACCAGGTGCCAGGTCCATGAGAACTTCTAGCAACGAAAAATTTCCAAAAGCATGCTCAGTATTCACCAACATATGCAAACTGCACACATACTTAAAGGCAGGGTCAGTAAGTTGACGTCATCGGGGCGAGGAGGAGGAGATTTTAAAATTCAAAAGGCTGTTGGCCACTCCCTCGCCCTTGCTGAAAGAGTGAAAAGCCACGTCTCCTAGCGTGCACTCGCAAGGAAAGCCAAGTCAACAGGGAAAGCATTGCTACTTTGAGCCAGAGCTGAGCTAGCATTATCAGTGGAGTTTTCTTAGGTAAGGGTGTTGTTTCCAACCAAAAGTTTACCAATTTATTGTTAACGATGGTTAGTTCTTGTTTTCTTAATGAGATCACAGCTAGCAATTTTTTTGCTGCTTTTGATCCACCCTGTTTTTCTGATAATGACCCTGATTCCTTAACTTCTCAGTTTAATTAGCACTGCCTCTCCATTCTGGAGTTCCTGCAGTGAACCCTACTCCCTGGTTTAATGACAGCCTTCGCAGCCTGAAGCGCCAATGCAGAAAAATTGAGCGTTTGTGGAAGAAAACTCATCTCCACGTCCATCTGTTGCGCCTAAAGGATCTTCTGACATCCTTTAACTCTGCAGTCAGAGACGCTAGGGTTTCCTACTTCTCCAACCTGGTGTCCCAGAGCAAAGGGAACCCCAAGGTGCTGTTTAACACCATCAGCAGCATTGTCTCTCCTGCCTCTCCTACAGCCTCCATCCACTCTGTTACAGACTGTAAGAACTTTCTGTCTTTCTTTGTGGACAAAGTCAATAAGGTTAGATCTAGCATCTCTCCTTCAGCCTTGTCGCCGCCTCTCCCGACTCCAACCAGGCCCATCATCCTAGATAGCTTTGCTCCTGTTTCTTTGCCTGAGTTAACCAAACTAGTTAACTCTATGAAGACCTCTGCATGCCATGTTAACAAAAGGTATTTTATAAAGACTATTTACAAATACATGCATTTAATAATTTATTTTTTTATCTCTTAACATTAGCTCTAATCCCTAGTTTACATTTGTCATTCAAGAAGGTAATAATGTACATTATGGTATAGGAAATATTCAGACACATAACACGTCTAAGCATCACGTTCCTAGTTACTTTGTGTGTTTGGTGCTAGATTACAACACTAGAGCCGTTTTCCCAGGAACACTACTCATCTTAACACAGCTCTGTACAGCGTGGTTTTAGTCAGCCCATCTGAGTGTAGTTTTGTTCACATGCCAGCTCCATGACTGAAAATGGGTGCTGTCTTCATGTGTGTGTGTGTGTGTGTGTGTGTGTGTGGGGGGGGGGGGGGGGGGGGGGGTTGTTTGTTGCTGCAGTCTCGGGGGTGTGGGCTGTGATTTTACTCATGACAAACTAACATGAGGTCATCAGTAAACGGTGTACTTAACTGGGAAGACTGGACTGGTCTTAACTGGAAAGGACTGGACTGGACTTGACTGAACATGCTTTAGCTTGGATGGAAAGAAGCTGGACTTGACTTGGCTCAAAAGGGCTGGACTTGATTTGGTCGGAAATGGCTAGACTGCACTTGATGGGAACGTGCTAGACTGGACTTGGTTGTGGAAGGACTGGACTGGAATTGACTGGAAAGGACTAGACTGGGATGGATTCAGCTGGAAAGCATGGACTGAAAGCGACAGGAATAAACTTGAATGGAAAGGACTGGTCTTGACTTGATTGAAAAGGAGTGGACTGGACTTGATTGAAAAGGACTGGACTAGACTTGATCGAAAAGGACTGGACTGGACTTGAATGAAAAGGACTGGACTGGACTTGATTGAAAAGGACTGGACTGGACTTGAAGGAAAAGGACTGGGCTTGGCTTGAGGGGAAAAGATTGGACTGGACTTGAATAAGAAGAAATTGACTCAATTTAAACAAAAAGGACTGGACTAGAATTGTGTGAGAAGGACTGAACTTGACTTGACTGGAATCAATTTGACCAAAGAGGGCTGGACTTCACCTGGTAACTTGACTTGATTGGGAAGGACTAAACTTGACTTGACTGGGAAGGGCTGGGCTGAACGTGACCGCAAATAGCTCAGTTAAAGGGGACTGGAGTTGATTTGAAGGAGAGGGACTTGATTGGAGGGGACTGGACAGGACCAGATAAGTCTTGACTGGATCTGACTTGGAGTGGCAGCTGACCAACCGGGCTGGAATACTGACTGGCTGGACTGGACATCTAATTGGCTAAAGTGGAAAGCTGATTGACTGGAGAGGGGAATTGACTGAGTGGACAGGAGAGCTGACTAGCAGGACTGGAGTGAAAGGGAGCCTGACTGGAAGAGACTGGAAGGGGCTGGAAGGGGCTGGAGGGGACTGAAAGGGACAGGAAGATACAGTACTTGACTGAACTTGGTTGGATTGGCAGGTGACTGACTGGACTGGAGTGGAAGGTGGATTGGCTAATCTAGTGGGCCGACTAGCTAAACTGGATGCGTGTCGCACTGGACTGGACAAGTGGCTGACTGGACTGAAATGGGAGGCTGAACAGGTGACTAAATTGACTGGACAGGTGAATGACTGACTGGACAGGAGGGCTGAAAGCCTGAACTGGACCGCTGACCAGCTGAATGGACAGGTGATTTTCTGACTTGACAGGTGACTGACTGGACTAGAAGGCTGACTGGCTGAACTGGTCAGGTGACTGACTGGAATGGATAGGTGAATGACTGGACTAGACAGGTGGCTGACAGACGGAACTATATGGCTGACCGGCTGAATTAGACAGGTGGCTGACTGGATTGGCAGCAGACTGACGGACTTGACAGGTGACTGACGGACTTGACAGGTGACTGACTGGACTAGACTGGATGGCTGACAGGCTGAACTGGATAGGTGGCTTACTAGAGTGGATAGGTGAATGACTGGACTGGACAGGATTGGGCCAGATGTTGCTGTTCAGTCCTTTTTTAATGAGAATGACAGACTAACAGCAATATGGGCATGTTGCTGCCCCCATCAGGTCAGCTGTATAAACAATGCTGCTTTATCTTTATATTTGAGACCCGCCACTGTGGCGTGTGCATTGTGACAATTAACCCGCCACTTCAGAAATTTTCCTGCATTTGGCCGGTGGCAGGTGCTAATTTCCAATCCTGATGTAAACGCAGGCAATAACCCAGTTATGATCATAACTGGGTTTTAAAAAACGGGTTATTAACCCTCAGGTAACCCTTTTCTAACCTGAATATCAGGTTATGTAAACTAGTATCGGATAACCCTATAACCCTCCCACTGTCCTAATGGGTGTGACCCCGTGAGGAAAGTTGACCATTGAGCAGGGTTGATGGTTTATCCCTTGGGTCCACGTGGCAGAGGTGAGGAGTGAGCACCACCTCACCCCTGCCACGTGGACCTCAAGGGATAAACCATCAATCCTGCTCAATGGTCAACTTTCCTCGTGTGGTCACCCATGTAGGAGAAACTGGGTTGCTCAGCCATATTGTAGCGTTGTGGTTTTATGCTCCTTTTATGGAAGAGGAACCATCCTACGTATTAATTCGGAATATTAATTTTAATAAATCAATAACCAAATTTTATATTGTTAAGAAGACTCAAAGGTTGTTTTCATCGATAAACTGACGATAATATCTGTGTGTCTGTGTTTCAGTTCAATGAGGAAACCAGTTTGACAATTAAAAGTTTTAATTCTTCAAATTAAACTAATGATTTTGAAATTGACAAACAGGAAATAACAATCAACATTGGCAACTTTGTGGGACAATCTTTAACAGTTGATATGCTGTTCTTGCTCAATTAGACCTTCTGTCGGTGAATGAAGATTGAGAGTAATATGATGTGGTTATGGATGCGTGTGGGTGCAAAGTGTAGTGAGAATTGAACATGAGGTGAGATGAATGCGTGTGTGCATCTGATTTTGCTTCAGGAAGAAACAGGTGTCTGAGTGAAGTGATGGTTTGGATAAACTTAGGTCTTATCAGAGAACTGCATCAAACGCTAAACACTGTGTTCTGTCTCACCGAACTCTTGTGGACCCTCTTTCGGATCCGGGCCGTGGAGGATGGTGATGGTTCATCCAGATGACACCAGCGACTGACAGGGAAGACGTAGGTGTCGAACGGAACCGGTCCAGAGTTGCCCTCGGTACACGTCGATGGAAAAGCGTTTTGTCGATGCGTTTGTTAAGTTTAGTTCACTCAGAAATCAAAAGACTCGGGATGAGTCTGCGTTAGAAGTTGCGATTCAGCTATTCTGTCTGGCTGACAGGAACAGCATGGGGGGGAGAAACGAGCCAACCGGCTCTGCCCCCCTTTGGCTCTCAGGTCCTCTCTCTTTCGTAGTCAAACACGAACTCCCATCAAAAGACTGAAACTTACCAAAAACCTTTCTCTTCTCAAAGCAAACGTGTGCGTCAGCAAATGTGTTTTGGAGTTTACTGTGAGAATCTGTGTGTGGGTGTGTTTGAGTGTGTGTGAAGGTCGATAACAAACATCCTCAAACATTATTTAAGTATGGATTCATTAATCCATTATAATTACCCCAAAGCATAAGAATCATTCATTTGATTAAAACACATTTATAATGAGCAAATTGATGATTCAACTTTTAACATTCAAAACAAGAAAAGGAAGTTTAAATTTTATGTTTTGACTTGTTCTGGGTACATCTCCGGAGAACACGTCCTCAAGACGAATCTGCAGGTGGCTGATGTTATGGCTTCTTCCAGACTCTCGCAGACTTCATGTCTGCCAAGGTCCCAATCTGTGTGTTAAAGTTCTGAGCGACCCAGTCGGGTCAAACATCACCTTGTGACAGAAAAATCCATACTTCCTCACGTTACACCCATAAAGACAGTGGGAGGGTTAAAAAGGTGCGCTCTGTGCATGTTCTATTTACAAGGAATCTTGGTATTTTGAGTAGACCAGGAGTTGGCAAATTTTTCCAATCAAAGAGCCATTATTGCCCATTTCCCACAGTAAAGAGGGCAAACAAAACAGGACTAATAATGATGCCGTGAGGCGTACCATTTTCAACGACATATGTAAAGCTAAATTCCCTTCCTATACATACAGAAAAATGACTACCAGAGAAGACATTTCTAACCCATTTTAACATTTTCCCATTTATACCCAACTGACATAGTCTTATGAGGAACACCTCTCTCCACATCATCCGGCATAGTGTTCTTCTTCTTCTTTTTTGTGGGAATCCAGCAGCTTAGATGCCTTATAGGCATATTGCTTTCTTTGCAACGTCACATGCTACAACCATGCCTACCCACTATATCCTGTCATACGCTCCCGCTGTGCGCAAGTAGTCCATCAACAGCTTCACACGTTGTTTATCCTGAGCCTCCAACAACGACTGGAGACTGAACACTTCCGCCCCTCACTGCCCCATTATCCCAAGCAAGACTCGCCGCTTCGGCAGGTCAGCAATACCTGGGAGACCATTTACAGTTCCCCACAAATACATCTCCCATCTGGGTGTTTGCCCACCAGGAACAGGCCATATCCCAGTCCACAATGTCCCAGCCTCAAACGGGTCAGCACAACCTCATCCCTCCTCCCACATCTCATATCTATTTTTTCTTCACCCAGCATCTTCTGCAGATCATAAAAGCTCCTACCCTTTTGCGCTGTGAACCAGGAGTCCTGCCACAAGCGTCTGACCTCCCGGCAGATCACCGCACAGTATTTTGGTGACCCCATACCCACGTCCAGTCCCACTGTGTCATTCCTAATGGAACCCTTTGCCGCCTGATCTGCTTCCTCATTTCCACCCACTCCCACATGAACATGAACTCAAACGGACCCCACAACATTACCCGGTTTCTGCAGTTCTGACCTCTCCCCCTGCCCTGCCCTAAGAGAGTCATATCTGCCTCTGGGTCAGGCAACTGTCACGGCACAACATCTGACCTGAACAAATGTGAAACCATTGGCCAGCCCAGGAGACCCAACCTACCCGCATGTCCTCTGAGTCTTTCCAAAAAGCCTCCCCGCCCTTTCCCGCCACCAAACTCCCACTGCTCCTCCAGCAAACCTGGCACCACAGCTGCATCCCCCATGCACCGTACCCTTATCAGGTATTGTAGCCCCAGCTTGACCCGATGATACTCCAGGGGCATCTCTCCCACCTACCAGCACAGAGGCCGTACAAAAGGCCCTGCTACAAACTCTCAATGCAGCTGCCTGCACCACATCCAGCCTCCCCAAGGTTGAGGGGGCTACAGAGCCATACACAAAGCATCCATAATCCAGGATTGAGCGCACCACACCCCTTTAAACCATCAGCAGGGTGTACCTATCTGCTCCACAGTCCGTCCCAGCCAAACACTGCATGACATTCAGCACCTTAGTGCACCACTAGATTCCTCACAGGAACCCTCCATGTCAACCGTTCATCCATCCACATACCTAGATAATTATACGAGGCCACCCTCTCCAGTCTCCACGATCCCAACCTCAGCCCATCCTCTGGTGATTTCCTCCTGTGTCCAAATATCATGTACTTTGTTTTAGAATCTGACAGCTTAACACCCCAACAACTCACCCACCTCTCAACCCTGTCCAGATTGCCCTGCATCTTATGTATCACATGGGGCAGAATCCACCCCCTTCCGCAAAGGGCTCCGTCATTAGCATACAAGGATCTACACGTTCCGACACTCAATGAGCCAAACATTCCATTAATTAAAATATTAAAAAGAACCAGACTGATGAAACTACCCTGAGGGACCCCATTTTCTACGGTCACCGACCTAGACAGGGTCGATCCCACCCTCACCTGCATTGTCCTGTCAATCAGGAAATCCCCAATCCACCTCAGTGTTCTACCCCTCACCCCAGCCCCATGAAGGGCCTTTAACAGACCGTCCCACCACATCTTGTCATTTGCCTTTTCAATATCCAAGAACACTGCCATCACCACCTCCTTATTGGACAGGGCCTTCCGTACATCCAAGTCCAAAGGCGTGACAGCATCCATCGTCAATCACCCTAACCGAAAGCCGCTCTGATAAGGCGCAAAGTACCCGGCACCTTCTAGGAAATGTACCAATTTAGTGGTCACCATATGCTCCATCACCTTGCATATAACTCAAGGCAATAGGCCCGTAGAACTCCGGATCACCTGGTGGTTTCCCTGATTTCAAAAAGGAAGAACCACTGAGTGTTTCCACTCAACAAGCAGCCACCCCAACCCCCACACCAAATTCATCAATGCCAGCAGCTCCTCAACGAAAAGCTCCCCTGCATGTTGCAGCAGTGGGTAACCTAGAACGTCCCGCCCCGGGCAAGTATCCCTGCCTTTCCTAATTGCGACGGAGAAAGCACACAGACTGTGACACAAACTATGTAATATTAGAAGTTCCATGTATACAGGGGTAAATATCTGTACTTCTGCATGTAAATGGGTTATTCCAAAATTTTCAGAAACCAGAATACTGACCTTAACCCGATCCAAACCCTAATATTGGCTGCATGCAAATGTAGTCAGTGTTTTCTGCACATTGAGAAGGTGTGTTGAGCACACACAAGGTGTATAATCTGCATATATTACACACCATGAAATGCAACAGCAGCTCCATGGAGAAGTTAGCATGGAGCCGCTGTTTTTGTGCGTTAACTGGAGACATAGTTTCTCCCTGCCTTGTGGAAGTAAATTAGCCTGGCAAGCCATCCTATATTTACAGTTTGTCCACAAATACAGTTGAACAGCGATAGGGCCAATCAGAATGACTAATGGCATGATGTATTAATTGCAATGAAAAACAGTCAACACGGCATTCTGCACTGTTGGAGAAGAATGGGGTTGTCATAGCATCCAACAAAAGCCTTGACGATTTCTGTAGTTTAATTAACCGCTTACATCTCCAGGTTTAATAAACACAATGGGGTTTTATCCCAAGGGCGGAATACTGTAATGCTAAGGGGTTAAACTTTAAATTTAACAAATCATCCACAAATAAAGCGAAGCCATTTTAAACAAGTGCTGTTTCTGAGTTGATGCCATCTTGACATCAGTTAACTCATTCACTGCCAGCCATTTTCTGATTATAAAAGGCCTTTGCTGCCAACCTTTTTCAGCATTTTCACAGTTTTTTTAAAGTCACAGAACGTTGTGCAGTATGATGATGTCAATGCCAAAACTACCAAAACAAAGCAGAGACTCACTTCTTACATCAGAAAAAATCTGGTACTTCGAGCTTTATCTGTTCTTTCATAATCCGTTGTTGAACTGTGATCAGCAAAAGCTTTTCCGGTTCGCGCATCACTTTTTTTTTACAGCAGCGGCCCAAAACGATCTACTAACACATGGCTTTTCTGCTACTTGATCATGTGATGTGTGACGTATGCAAATGAAGATCAGCTTCAGAGCTGGGATGTTTGTTCTCACAGTGCGACTTAAGTCGTCATTGGCAGTGAACGGTTGGATTTAAAATGATGACTTTTGTTGTCAATGGCAGTTAATGAGTTAAACCTGCCCAACATATGTGTAGCGCTGTGATTGGCATGACTAAAGTCTGTTTGGGCCTAGGGTAGACCTACTAAGGCTACAATGGAGCATGGCTAGACCAACCAGCAGAGGTAAATCTTGTGTTTCTGCTATAGTTGATAGACATATAGGCTGGAATTTAACATAAAATCTCTCATTACTTTCATTTGCCCGAATGTCATTAAGTTATTTGTCTTTGCCATTACCTCAGTGTAATGGCTGACTCGAGCTGAGCGAGAGTTGGAGATGTGGCGTGGCTTCTTAACCCAAGCGTGGAGTGAACTGACGCCGGGTGGAGCGAGCACGCTGTTTAATCTAGGAGCCGGGTGCGCAGCGGTGGGATGAAACAGCTGAGCACGGCGGCTCTCACAGTACAGGGCTGACGTCTAAGAGCTATCAGGTCTCTTAGATCTGGCTGATCTGGTTAACAAAGGCTGAGTGATCTGAGACGATCTGGTTTGGACTCTGTGTTCGGTTCAGTGAGAATGATGACTGAGTGATTCGGCGTTGTGTGGCACTTCCTTAAGTAGACTTGGCGGCGGGTGACGTGAACCGGAAGACTGGCGCTGGGGATGTTGGGTAATGGAGTTCGGATGGTCTGAGCAGCTCTGTGGTTACTCCCTTGAGGAGGACGCTGGTTGTGAGGGAGACTGCGTGACAGAACCCCCCACCCAAGGGACGGCCCCAGAAGTCCCAGAGCGGCGAGCCCAGAAGTCTGTGATGAGAGAGGGGTCCAGGATCACCCTCGGCGGCTCCCAGGAGCGTTCCTCCGGCCCGTAATCCGCCCAGTCCACCAGATATTGCCAACCCCTGCCACAGCGACGAGCATCCAGCAGGCGGCGCACGGCAAAAACACCATCCTCGCCAACCCCACGAGGCGGCGGTTCGGGGTCCAGAGGGGGAGCGATCGGAGACTTCCGTACAGGCCTCAGCTGGGAGATGTGGAAGACGGTGTGAACCTTGAGAGGCTTGGGCAGGCGGATGCGATATGCCACAGGGTTGATGACCCTCTCCACAGGGTAAGGACCCAGAAACCGTGGGCCGAGCTTCCTTGAGCCAGCGGGCAGATGCATGTTACGGGTAGACACCCAGACGTTGTCGCCGGGCTGAAAAGTCGGGCCTGTCCGATGGTGGCGTCTGTACTGGCGAGCATACTCGGTATTAGCTCGCCTGATGGCCGCCTGAGCACGGATCCAGGCGAGGCAGCAACGTCGAACCAGGGTCCGTGCCGCAGGGACCTCAGTCTCCAGTTCCTGCTGAGCAAACAGAGGGGGCTGGTACCCATAGCACAGCTCGAACGGGGAGTGACCAGTAGCCGAGGAGACGTGGAGGTTATGGGACATCTCCGCCCACAAGAGATGTTTGGGCCATGTGTTTGGTTGGGAAGAGGCGAAGCAGCGTAGGTACCGATCGAGTGCTGGTTGGCGCGCTCGGTCTGTCCATTGATTTGGGGGTGGTAGCCAGACGAGAGGCTGCTGCTGGCACCGACCAGCCGGCAGATGGCTCTCCAGAACCTGGACATGAACTGGGGCCCCCTGTCGGAAACAATGTCTTGAGGGAAGCCATGAAGACGTACAACCTGCTCCAAGAGGATCTCGGCCGTCTGCTTGGTGGTGGGCAGGCCGGGAAGAGCCACCAGGTGAACCGCTTTGGAAAATCTGTCCACAACGGTTAGGACGGTGTCGAGCTGGTTGACTGGAGGCAACCCCGTAACAAAGTCCAGACCTATGTGGGACCATGGCTGGTGGGGAACAGGAAGAGGGTGAAGGTCTCCAGCCGGGGGTTGGTTTGGTGTCTTGGACCGGGCGCAAGTGGGAAAGACGGCTACGTATTCCTGGACATCCTTGGCCATGGAGAGCCACCACAGAGCCCGACATAGGAACTGGAGGGTCCGGGTCTCCCCTTGGTGACCAGCCAAGCGAGAGGCATGCCCCCATGCTAGGGCTTCGGACCGGCAGGAGGACGGTACATACAGTCGGTTGGAGGGCGTGTCAGCAGGCGCGGGCTCGGCAGGCAGAGCAGCTCGGATAGCGTCCTCCACTGGCCAGTGAAGGGCCGCGACAAACCTCTGGGCTGGTAGAATGGGTGGCGGTTCCCTGACTGGTGCAGACTGGGCGTGACGGCGGGAAAGGGCGTCCGCCTTAACATTCTTGGAACCAGGGCGATAAGCCAGGTGGAAGTGGAATGACTCGAAGAATAGAGCCCAACGGGCTTGGCGGGGATTGAGCTGGCGAGCGTTCTGGATGTGGATGAGATTTTGGTGATATGTCCAGATGGTAAACGGTTCCGGGGCACCCAATAGCCACTGCATCCACTCCTCCAGTGCCAATTTAATAGCCAGGAGCTCCCTGTCCCCCACTCCGTAATTGGTCCGGGTCGGCGTGAATTTATGGGAGAAATAGGGACAGGGAGGAAGCTTGGAGTCCGGGCCGCATTGAGATAGGACCGCCGCTGCCCTACCTCAGATGCGTCCACCTCTACGATGAAAGGTTTAGCTGGGTCCGGGTGGACTAGGAGGGGAGCAGTTGTGAAAAGGTGCACCAGGGTGCGGAACGCCTGTGTGGCCTCAGGAGTGAAACGGAAAGGACGGGTCTGGTTGGTTGTTTTGGTTAGGGCGGTGAGAGGAGCTGCAATGGAGCTGAAACCGCAAATAAAGTGGCGCTAAAAGTTCGCAAATCCCAGGAAACTTTGAAGATGCTTCAGGGACGTCGGCTGCGGCCATTGAGCAACCGCCTGGACCTTCTGGGGGTCCATTGAAAATCCTTGTGATGAGACGACGAACCCCAGGAAGGAGATGGTCTCCTGATGGAAAGCACATTTTTCCAATTTACAATAGAGACCATTCTCCAGCAGCCGGGAAAGAACGACTCGTACGTGCGTGATTTCCTCCAGGATTCGTGAGTAGATCAGGATGTCGTCGAGGTAAAAAAACACCCATCGGCCCAACATGTCCCTCAGAACGTCAGTGATCAGACGTTGGAAAACCGCGGGGCTGTTACACAGGCCAAAGGGCATGACCAGGTACTCCCAGTGACCTGTTGGGGTGATGAAGGCGGTCTTCCACTCATCGCCTTGTTTTATCCTGACCAGGTTGTAGGCACTGCGTAGGTCCAACTTGGTGAAGATGGTGGATTGGGACACTACGTCCAGGGCGGTGGTCATCAAGGGCAGGGGGTGACGGTCGCGGACCGTGATTTTGTTCAATCCCCGATAGTCGAATGGAGGGTCGGAGACACCCCTCCTTCTTCTTCACGAAGAAAAACCCTGCAGCTCCGGGCGAGGTGGAAGGTTGGATAAACCCCTGTTGGAGAGCCTCCATTATATAAGTCTCCATGGCCTGGGTCTCCGCCGGGGACAAAGAGTACAGGCGGCCCCGGGGTGGAACTGTTCCGGGCAGGAGTTTTATCTCCAGGTAATTTGGGCGATGAGGAGGCAGGGTGGTGGTAGGAGTCTTAGAGAAAACCCGGGCCAGGTCATGGTAGCAGGAGGGGATCTGGGAAACGTCGACATCTGGGTGGTCATGCTCTGAGCCAGGTCGAGGGGGTACATGGGAGTGACAGGCTGCCCCCCAGGTGAGCACCTGCCCAGATGACCAGAAGATCTGGGGATTGTGACGTAAAAACCAGGAGTGACCCAGGATCAGGGGGGACAAAGGGGCTGTGATGATCAGGAACCGGAGAGTTTCTGAATGAGGGAGTATGTCCATGCGGAGGTCCACAGTCTCCTGATGGATAGGATAGGGCTGGAGAGGAGTGCCATCCACGGAGGTAACGGGGATGGTTTCGTGGAGAGCGGACAGGGGAACGTGAAGACGGGTGGCTAGATCCTTCTCCCTAAAACAGTCCGCCGCTCCCGAATCCAGGAGCGCCTCCAGTTCGACGGGCCCCTGGGGGAGATGGAGAGTCACTGGGAGCAAGGTACGGGTCGAGGGGGTACCGGTTACTCCAAGCAGGACCCCTCTGCTGCTGCCTACTTGGAGTTTGCGTTTCCCGGCCGGGAGGGGCAGGTGAAGCGCAGATGGCCAGGTGCACCACAATACGCGCATAACCCCTCCTTATAGCGTCTCTCTCTCTCTCCTCTGGGTTCAGGTGTCCCAGCTGCATGGGTTTGTCTGGGAACGGGCTGACTGAACGGGGTGGAGTGGTGGTCGTAGTAGCTGCAGGTTCAGTGGGCCGACGTGTAAAAATGCGTAAGTCTATCTGGAGAGCGAGGTCGGCCGCCTCGTCCAGGGTCCCGGGGGTCTCCCGTCCGATCAACCCATCTCTGATACGGGAGGAGAGCCCCTCTATATAGACGGCTTTTAGTGCGTCATCCCCCCATCTCAGCTTGGCCGCCATGGTTTGGAACCGAGACGTGTACTGGGCTGCTGTCTGGTTCCCTTGTCGGAGCTGGAGGAGCTGAGCCTCCGTTGACGCCTCGCCACTGGGGTGAACAAAAGTCCTCCTGAGTTCATTCACGAATGTGTCATAGTCATTACAGACCTCCGATCTCTTGTTATACATTGCTGCTGCCCATTCCTGAGCTCGGCCGGTGAGGAGAGAGGTGAGTAGCGCCACCCGGGAGCGAGGTGTGGCATAGCGGTGTGGTTGACATTCGAACGTCATGGCTAGCGTGGCTAATAGTCCTTCAGGAGAGCCATGCGTTCCGTCCCATTTATCTGGGAGGCCCTTTCTCTGGAGGTCTGCTGCTGCTGCACAGTGGAGAGCTGGAGAACGACAGTGGCGATGGAATCCACCTTGGCAGCAAGGCGTTCCACCGTGATCTCCATCTGGTTCATCTGAGTTTGCAAGGTCTCGAACTCCGCTGGGTTAATTGTCGACTCAGTCATCCTGTAATGGCTGACTCGAGCTGAGCGAGAGTTGGAGATGTGGCGTGGCTTCTTAACCCAAGCGTGGAGTGAACTGACGCCGGGTGGAGTGAGCACGCTGTTTAATCTAGGAGCCGGGTGCGCAGCGGTGTGATGAAACAGCTGAGCAAGGCGGCTCCCACAGCACAGGGCTGACGTCTAAGAGCTGTCAGGTCTCTTAGATCTGGCTGATCTGGTTAACAAAGGCTGAGTGATCTGAGACGATCTGGTCTGGACTCTGTGTTCGGTTCGGTGAGAACGATGACTGAGTGATTCGGCGTTGTGTGGCACTTCCTTAAGTAGACTTGGTGGCGGGTGACGTGAACCGGAAGACTGGCGCTGGGGATGTTGGGTAATGGAGTTTGGATGGTCTGAGCGGCTCTGCGGTTCCTCCCTTGAGGAGGACGATGGTTGTGAGGGAGACTGCGTGACACTCAGAGGATGAAGCATCCATTCCCTGGCTGAAATACACAGACAGTCCTAATATTTTAGGTGACGTCTCTTAACTAAACTCATAACAATATAACCTGCAACTCAAAATATCAAGTTTACTTACTTAACAACACATTATATTCAATCCAATATTTTTAGCTTTTTTCACCTATCAACAGCTGTGCAGGACTAAAGCACAAACTGAGTTGTGGCAAATGTGATCTAGCATCTCAAATTGGAATTTTTCAAATTACTTCAAAAGTGGTTCTGCCATCACACGCCTGTTGTCTTGATGTCCTGCCTCTGCTCTCACTTGACCTCATTTTTGCAGTAGTTTTTGAAATACCAGGCATGTAAAAATTTGTCACGGGTCTTTTAAATGTTTGGGCTTTGAGATAAAGCCTCCTGGATTAAAGTGTGGCAATAAATTACAATACTGAGATAAAAATCAAGGAGTGTCTGCGTAATTCTCAACCCTACCCTAAGGCGTAGTGACCATATAACAAGTGGTTGAAATATCAAGCATGCACGGGAAGAACACGCTAACTCAGAGCAGAAAGACAGCAGCCAGAAAACTGTGACCTTGTCACTATGAGGCAAAAGTGCTACCAAATGTGGCACCGTGCAGCACAAAGTAACATCAGAAGCAAACGTTTTTAGAGTTCAACCAGGCAATATAAAAGTCATGCTAATATAGAAGCAAAGTGTGTTATACTAACGTATAATAAAACTTAAGAACAAAAAAGTTTAGTGAGTTGAACAAAAAGTCATCTCATACAGGTTTTTGCAAAAAACAAAACAAAATGCACGTGCAAGTGCACACTCAAACTAACGATACAGAAGACAGCTGTGATGATGTCTGCATTCTCAGTATTAAATGTGACAAGACAAAGACTAGGGGGACGAGACTTGGTGGGAGGGAGGGTAAACTACCAGACTGAGCATTCAACAAAGTGCAGATGTGTCAAATCTGTAAGTGTGACAAAAATCCGTCTGGCCTACAGATGTAAACTGGTGCTTTAACTGCCCCTCTGGAGTCTGTGTGAGGAGATCGTCAAGCTTTTGTGTGTTTCCTTATGGCTGTCAGACACGCTGGTGTTTGAAAAGAGACTGAAATGATGCAACACCTCTCCAACACGCAGAGATAATTAGATGGACACACAAATAACATGGAACTATTACCACATAACAAATCTCTTCCAAGATGCATACGGGATTTTTGTAATTTCTCCTGTAAGGCTGACTAAGGTGCTAAGAAGTGGAAGTTTGAGAGGAGGCTTGGAAAAGGTCATGCAGAGTTCAGAGCCTGCCGGGAGATGAGTGATAGCCATGAAGCGGGGGCTCTGTTGCTGGGCCTTGTTCTTTTCTGTGCTGCTTGTCGGCCCACACAGCGGTAGACTGAACCTTGATGGATTGGCAGCCAGTGAAAGGAAACGTAACTCCCCCCTCCATCACCGATTCCCCCCGTTGGTGCCCCATCCATGCTTCAGTGCTGCTGCTTTATAATTCTACAAATGAAAGAAATAGACACATAATTCAATATCCACAGTGTTCACATTCAGTGGTGAGCTCTCTTCAAAATCAGGAGTCTCGTTAATGTGAAAATATATGTGCTGAGGATTCAGACAGTCCAAGAAAAAGTCAAAATATCAAGAGGGAGACAGGAGGGGAGGTGAGTTAGGGGTCGTTTGCGGGTTAAGGGTTTAAGTACAGGACATGCTCTGACCTAGGTCAAGCCCAGACAATCCTCGAACAGGTTTGTTTTAATGCTGGGGGGGGGGGGTCTTGTTGTACCTGGACAGACACAAAAGAAAGCCAGGCAGCAGGAGGGCGACTTGCTAAAATAAACATCAAAGCCTGCAGGCCACTTTTGTTGCCTGGAAATAGCGAGCTCCCCTCCAGAGGGGTGGATGAGGTGAGAGGGAAAAGAAGGATAGGCAGGGGTGGGTGGGCGATGACATATGCTTCTTCTCAAGCCTGCCAAACTTCCTCTGGAATTCTCTGTTTTTCTTTTGATAAATAAATCATAAAACCTTTTGTAACCTTTTATTTTGTTGTCTTCCCCTGGTTTTCTTTGCTTTCATTCTATTTTGGTCACAATAAAGGAACTTCTGAGAACGAAAAAAGACTGTTTAGATTAAAAACAAAATGTCCTGTCTTTTGTGGTGTGTTGTTATGGTGGCTAGTGCTGTAAATATTAAGTCTTTATCCCGAAAAATTAGTGTAGATCCCTTTTTCCATTAAGTTGACTACAGAAATGTTCATTTTTATTACAAAGCCAGGAAAAGTGGACGAGCTGTAAACACACACACACACACACACACACACACACACACACACACACGTGTATCAGAAAGACACCTTATGATGAGTAATATGAATTGAAACAATGCCCCCCTTTAGTTTGCATGTAGGATCGCCTCTGGTGAATAGGAGCGAGAGCTGGAAATGATGCCACAGCTCACCTGTATGAGCAGAAGCCAACTGTTGCTGTTGTTGCCTCTGAAAACGGCAAGGGGAGTTATCCTAGCTCAACTTTTCTAAACAAATATAAAAATTTATGAGTAAAACGTTTATTATTACAGGTGAATTTGAGTCGAAGCCACATGAACAACGACCTGTAGAAACAATCGTTGGAAACCGCACCTGTCTGAGAAAGTCTTGTCTCGGTTTTCTCACATCCGAGCGGTGCTTCGGCCGCGGACGGTGAAGTGTGGCCCGGGGAAAGCCCGGCTGGAAATGTCGGAGGTAAACAAAACAAAATAAAAAGAATGAAAGTCGGATTTATGGATTAAACTCTGGTGAAAGTACATAAATTATTTACTTGTCCCGCGCGATGAGAAGGGAGAAGCGCTGCTGGTGGCGAAGGTGCGACTGTTCGGCTGCATGGGGAACATTAAACTCCGCGAGCCTGGCGTCCGTCCATGCGTACGATGATCTGCGCTGAGTATACATCCACGCCAACCAGGTATCCATCCGCGCAATGTGAACGTCATCATAGCTTACTTAGTATAGACCCAGATCCCAACCCAACTTTGAGAATAGATTAACGGCGTCATTTTTTAATTGCGCGATAAGAGTCTGGCTTTGCTGCAGCGTGTTAACGCCGATAACGGCCCACCCCTAATATATATATATATATACTGGGACGTAATTTTGGGGGGGGACGGGTGGGACATGTCCCCCCCACTTTTTCAAAAGGCAGTTTTGGTCCCCTGCACTTTTTTCCGTCCAAAAACAATGTTACGCTCCATTAAATGGATTTGGTTGAGCACTAGGACCGACACGGAAACCGGTTTACTATTAGACCCGCCCAAAAGCTAATCTATTGGCTCTGCTGATACTTGCTAACGTATTATTGGCTGTTGCTGCTGTCACTCAAGTTGGAAACAGTCAGAACGTGCTCACGTTGTTTTGCTAGTTTGGAGCCGCTAGGGAACACCGGTACTGAGTCACATCGTCAACTAGACGCTGTGTAATATCAGAGCTCAGCTCAGCTTCCATTACATAACATTTGAATAAGTGTTCATTTGTGAGTCTTTGGTAGTTAGGCACAGCCAGGAGGCAGCATGTCAAGAAAACGAAAAGTGGATATAAGAGACTTCTTTCAAAGTCAAAACGTAAGTTGGAACATGTGACACCCCTGCATTAAGCTCAGACTCACCTCCTCCTTCACACACATACTCAAAACTAACTTTTACAAACTCATCTCCTCCACATAACTGACTCCTCAGACACATTTTGTTCGTATTATTATAATAATTATTTTTTTATTGTTACTATTATCATCATAATTATTATTACTAGTAGTAGAAGTGTAACTTCAAAACTTTTATCATTTAACTTTATTGTAAACTTATCTATTGCAATGTATATTTTCACATTAAAAAGCTCTGAAAAATGAACAGTATCATCATCGTCAACAGATTTTTTTAAGCTTAATGCAAAGATGTACACTTTTCATTAGATTTATCTTATTTTTTCCATTTATTTTTTGTGTGTTGAAATGCAACAACTGTTTAAACACTTTTAAGGGAAAAAAACATATTTAATATGTTTTTATACACTCAAATGTTAGGGTGATGATCATGTGTAAAACATTAGTTCAGCATGTCCTCTAACACAGCAAATGAACAAACGGCCAGATCTCAGGAGGGACCGTTTATGTATAAATAATTTTTATACTTTTGAGTAGGCCTGGGAATGTAACAAATTTTGCTGGACGATATTTTGTCCAACAAATTGTTGATGATAAACGATATTGTCAACATTATCTAGACCAAAATAACCACTAATATAATGTTAATATATCATAATAATGCAAGTACACCCTTTAAAATGCAACAAATAAACCTTCATTTAACATTGAAATGTCCAGAACCAGAACTTCTAAATTAATAAAAATAACAAACAAAAATTGAATAAAAAAGGAATCTCACTCCCTGTTAGAAAATGTTGCACCAAAAACAATAAAAAAGACCCAAAACAATAAATACAATGGCCTATCCATTGTCAACAGCCAAAACTGCACTTCAATAATGAATGAATGAATGAATGAATGAATGATCAATTTATTCAGTCAGTTATCTTAAGATAATGTACATTAACATGTCATACAATTAGATACAAATACCATTTCTCACTAACATATGCCTTGTTTTTTATATGGTGTCTATTTGGTATATCATGACTGAATAGGTTTAGGCAGAAGCAATAGCTTATATAATTGCCTAACCTACTTACAAAACATTTTTTTAATTTCCCGCAATGAACCAACAACCCAAATAAAAGTAAAACACAAATCCATCCATCAACATCAAATTAATACTCTTCAAAAATATTTTTACTGATAAGTTTTTTAAGAACTGAAAGAGAAGTTGCTAATTTTAATTCTATTTTAGCCTCATTCCAAAATTTTACTCCCATTAGAGATACATCTCCTTTTCATGCCCTTTTTGGCTTTTTGTAGAACAAACATACATACACCTCTTAAATCATATTTACTTTCCCTCTTTACAAAGAACATTAGTATATTTTTTGGCAGAGCTGTTAATTTTACTCTAAACATAAATTGCATTATTTTATAATAATATAGATCTTCTAATTTCATAATCTGTGATTTTAAAAACAACGGGTCAGTATGAGCATAATAATTGCTCTTGTTCATAACTCGAATAGATTTCTTTTGTATAGTTTTTATTTCATGTATATACGTTTTAAAAGTTGAACCCCATATTTCTATACAATATGCCATGTATGGTTGTATTAGTGAACAGTATATTAGACGTAAGGCCTTATGGTTTAGTATGTCCTTCAGCTTATATAATAGACCCAAAGATTTGGCAATTTTTCCTTTTATGTAATTTTAATGATGCTTCCAGGATAAGTTAGAGTCAATCACAACACCAAGAAATTTTATTTCAGACACTCTTTCACTTTCAGTATCTGAAATTGTTAATTTAAAGTCCCCATTTTTTACCTTCTTATTTCCAAAAATCATAAATTTAGTCTTTTTTATATTCAGTGATAGTTTATTTACATCAAACCAAGATTTGAGGATATTTAACTCTTTTTCGGCCTTCTTTAAAAGTTCTTTTATATCTTTACCTGAACAAACTAAATTTGTATCATCTGCAAACATTATAAATTTGAAAAAATCTGCCACGTTACATATGTCATTTATATATAAAGTAAATAATATAGGACCTATTACTGAACCTTGTGGAACTCCACAACTTATTTCTCTAAATCCAGATTTTATATCTTTAATTTGTACATACTGTTGTCTGTCTTGTAAGTAACTCTCTATCCAGGACTTCGCTATTCCTCGTAGGCCATAATTTTCCATCTTTTTCAATAATCTCCTGTGGTCAATGGTGTCAAAAGCCTTCTTTAAATCAACAAATATGCTAATAGAGAGTTCTTCGCTTTCACTTGCTTGGGCTATTTCTTCTACCATCTGCATTATCGCATAGGTAGTGGTTCTGTTTTTTCTAAATCCATATTGACTGTCACTTAATAATTTATTTTTAGTAATATATACGTCTAGCTGGTTCACAAATAATTTCTCGAGTATTTTTGAAAATTGTGGAATAATTGCTATTGGCCTATAGTTTTCCATAGAATGCTTATTTCCAGTTTTAAATGTTGGGATCACTTTTGTTATCTTCATAGTTTTAGGAAAATGACCTTTTTGTAGTGATAGGTTATATATATATGTCAATGGTCTCACAATAGAGAATATAACTTCTTTTATAATTCCCATATCAATTTCATTTATATCTGTGGATTTTTTGTTTTTAAATTTTCTTACTGTATTCACAACGTCAGTCTCACTTATCTCATGTAGAAACATTGAGTTGATATTACTATTTATCAGATTATTAAATGTATCTGCATCAGGTGGGACTGCTATCTCATTTGCTAATGAGGGCCCGACGCTTACAAAAAATTTGTTAAATTCTTCCACTATATTTATTAGATCATTTACTTTATGATTTGAACTATTTAGAAAGTAGTTTGGCCATTCCAAAGTTGTCATCCTTTTTTGAATTATATTATTTAATATTTTCCACGTCCTACGAGTATCGTTTCTGTTTTTATCTAAAATTTCATCATAATATTGCTTCTTTCTGATCCTAATAGCTGTAGTTAATTTATTCTTATATTTTTTGTAATTGTCTTCATTTTCACTTGTCCTATGTTTGATGAATTTTTCATATAATACCATTTTCTTTTTACATGCCTTTAACAGACCTTCTGTCATCCACAGCTTTCTTTTATAATTTTTCTTTGATAATAAATAAAAATAATAATAGAGTTGTACATTTTTTAACTTTGATATATATATATATAGAGAGAGAGAGAGAGAGAGAGAGAGAGAGAGAGAGAGAGAGAGAGAGAGAGAGAGAGAGAGAGAGAGAGAGAGAGAGAGAGAGAGAGAGAGAGAGAGAGAGAGAGAGAGAGAGAGAGAGAGAGAGAGAGAGAGAGAGAGAGAGAGAGAGAGAGAGAGAGGATGGAAAAATTATTGAGATGGGCACGTGACGTGTCAATGGGGTCTTTACATAACACCCCCCACCCCAAATCCGCACAAGCCTGCTGTGTCCCCCCCACTTCTGAAATCAAAATTTCGTCCCTGTATATATATATATATATATATATATATATATATATATATATATATATATATATCCAGAAATATACATATCTACACTTGCAACAGAATAATTATATGTTAAAAACTATGGTGGACTTTACAGTGGTCCTCAATCATGGCACAAATAACTTGGAGCTTCACAGGCACCTTTCAAAAATTAGAGAGCCAAACCACAATCCCACCTGGTACAAAAACCATCCTCCTCTCTGCGCGGGAAGAATTCAAAAACTTCGGCATGAAGCTGTTTAGTTCCACCAGTAAGTCATTTTCTATGTTGTGGACACCAAGAATGAGAGTCTACTCTTGCTGAGACAAACTAGCTAGCAACGGGGTTGGGTGGCCTCTTGTAATAATGATCAGCTTCTCTGAAAAAGTCCATTTTGAAAATGAAACTAAAATAGTCCCTGAGATCAAATCAATTCCTTCTTCTCTATTAGCCATCCGCCTAGTTTTCTATCTGTTCAAAAGTGATGATGATGTTGGTGGACGGTGTTTATGATTACCCATCATACACTTGGAGATGGTTTTTGAGATCCTCTTGTAAATTAGCAGTTCATAAAGCTACATGTGAGAGTAAAAAGTAAAGCCTGTCATACAGTACAACATTTTATTCAATATTTTACACCTACTACATCACTAAAGTCAGTCGGTCTTGTAAGGTTTTTAGCAACCATGACTCAATCCTGACTAGGACAACCTATATGAACCCCAAATGAATCTGTGTGAGATGAATAATTAAGAACGGAGCTCATTCTCCTCTGAACACAAGTTATGGAAGTGCTTTTCTTTTTCTTTCAGCATCAATCGTTTGTGTCAGAGGCGCCATTCTCTCTCGTCTGCCACGTTGCAGGAGCGGGTATTATGGGAATTCTGGCTCTTTTTAGAGAGCCAGTTCTTTTGGCTCAGCTCACCAAAAAGAGCTGGCTCTTTCGGCTCCCAAGTGGCTCCTCAGATTTTCTGTTGTGTAGAGTACATTTATAACCAAAATAATGCTAAACTATATGTAAAATGATTTACTAATGTAAAAAAATGCAATATAGCAAATATTTATCATTTACATTGATTTACTAACTGAACACTTTAAGAAATCTCAACTTTCCGACTGATGTCGCTCATTTCTCATTTTCTCTCATCTCCCTCCACCTGCATGTGCCCTGCTGTTTTTCTGCAGGGTATCTGCAGGTTTAAGGGAGCCAAATTTAAGACATTTTAAGACCTTTTCTAAGGCCACTTTGACCAAATTTAAGCTATTTTTAAAATTAAATCATTAATAAAATAAAATAAAATCCCAATAATGAGCCGGCTCCCGTCGTTCACTTCATAGAGCCGGCTCGTTCACGACCGACACATCACTAGGAGCGGGCCTATTCCAAGCCCAGGCCACGGGCTGACTGCCCCCCAGTTCCCCCTGAAGCTCCGCCCCTGACATCCATATATACAGTGCACCCGGAAAGCATTCATAGCGCTTCACTTATTCCACTTTTTTGTTTATGTTACAGCCTCATTCCAAAATGGATTAAATTTGTTTTACCCATAAAATTCAACACACAACACCCCATAATGGTGATGTGAAAAAAGTGTCTTTGAAGTTGTTGCAAATTTATTAAAAATCAAAAGCTTGATAAATCACATGAACATATTCACTGCCTTTACTCGGTATTCTACTACTTTCTTCTACAATCTGCTCTTTAACTGTATTATTTTCTGCTACTTCAGCTGTTAACTTTATTTTCTCTCTAAGTGTTTTTCTCCCCAGAAGAAGCTACAATGATGTTCTGCTGAGCTGTGGTGGCCTCATGGAGGGGGCCATCGTCTAGCACACTGCTGCTAACCACTTAAACAATATCTCTCTCTCCTGATAATAACTTTTTGCTTTCCTTGACGTCAGATGTGCTACTACTAGTTTACCTGTTTAATTATAGATCCACTAGGATAAATACAATAAAGTTTATCTCTCACCAAATAGAATATTTACTAAGAAATCACAACATAACTATGTGACACACTGTGTGTGTGTGTGCGTGCGTGCGTGCGTGCGTGTGTGTGCGTGCGTGCGTGCGTGCGTGCGTGCGTGCGTGCGTGTGTGTGTGTGTGTGTGTGTGTGTGTGTGTGTGTGTGTGTGTGTGTGTGTGTGTGTGTGCTCTGTCTTCTCGATCCCCAGTGAGTCGTGGAGGATGGCTGCTTATACTGGGCCAGGATCCTCCGGAGGTTTCTTCCTGTTAAAAGGGAGTTTTCCTCTCCACTGTCGCTGCATGCTTGCTTAGTATGAGGATTGCTGTATAGTCACTGACACTAGTCAGTGACTTGATGCAATTTGCTGGGTTCCTTATATAGGAAACATTATTTCTGATTGGCTTAATGAACTGACCTGTATTGGAATGCTTATTATGTGAAGTGCCTTGAGACGACTCTTGTCGTGATTTGGCGCTATATAAATAAACTTGAATTGAATTGAATTGAATTTTGTTGATGCACCTTTGACAGCAATTACAGCCTCAAGTCATTTTGAATATGATGCCATAAGCATGCCACACCTATCTTTGGGCAGTTTTGCCCGTTCCTCTTTGCAGTACCTCTCGAGCTCCATCAGGTTGGATGGAAAGCGTTGGTGCACAGCCATTTTCCGATCTCTCCAGAGATGTTCAATGGGGTTCAGGTCTGGGCTCTGGCTGGGCCACTCAAGGACATTCACCGAATTGTTAGGTAGTCACTCCTTCGATATCTTGGCTGTGTGCTTAGGGTCATTGTCCTGCTGAAAGGTGAACCGTCACCCCAGTCTGAGGTCAAGAGTGCTTTGGAGCAGGTTTTCATCCACAATGCAGTCATCTTTCCGTCTATTCTGAATAGTCTTCCAGTACCTGCCACTAAAAAACATCCCTACAGTATTATGCTGCCACCACCATGCTTCACTGTAGGGATGGTATTGGCCTGGTGATGAGCGGTGCCTGATTTTCTCCAAACGTAATACCTGGCATTCATTCCAAAAGGGTAAGTTTTTTGTCTCATCAGACCAGAGGATTTTGTTTCTCATGGTCTGAAAGTCCCTAAGGTGCCTTTTAGCAAACTCCAGGTGGGCTGCCATGTGCCTTCTACAAAGGAGAGGCTTACGTCTGGCCACTCTACCATACAGACCTGATTGGTGGATTGCTGCAGAGATGGCTGTCCTTCTGGAAGGTTCTCCTCTCTCCACAGAGGACCGCTGGAGCTCTGACAAAGTGACTATTGGGTTATTGGTCACCTTCCTGACCAAGGCCCTTCTTCCCCGTTCACTCAACTTAGAAGGCCGGCCAGCTCTAGGAAGAGTCTTGGTGGTTTCAAACTGCTTCCAGTTATCGATGATGGAGGCCACTGTGCTCATAGGAACCTTAAAGGCAGCAGAAATTTTTCTGTAACCTTCCCCAGCCTTGTGCCTCAAGACGATCCTGTCTCAGATCTACACTCAATTTCTTTGTCTTCATGCTTGGTTTGTGCTTTGACATGCACTTCTTCTTCAATGGGAGACATGGCAGGCTAGACGCCTTCAAGGCATATTGCTGCCCCAGCAACGATGACCAATAGCCCAAGATTCACAACCTCCCGTACACGCCAACCTTTCGAAGAAAAGCCAAAAGTGCCACCTCTACACGTCGATCTTCCAACTGCAACAAAGTACGCAGGCCAAACACAGTCACACCAGCAGTCCCCAGGAAACCAAACAGGGCCGGTTGCTCAACCATGTAGAGATGACAGTGTAGAAGGATATGAGCAACTGTTTCCTGCTCCCTGGAAGCACAACAGCCATCCATATGTCAAGCTACCAAAAACAAACCTCCCGTAAGGCAGCTATGTCACAAACTCAGGCGTGTCAAAACCACTGAATCCCTCCTCCCACACTCAAGGGCCAGCCCACGGGCACCTACACAACGTCGCAGCACATAATACGTACGCCCAGCCATCCCTGCATCCCAGGAGGCCTGCCACATATTTAGATCCACTCTACCAATCTCAGAGTGACACTCTGGTAGACACAACCCCATCCTCAGGTGCACGTTCTGATGCCAAAGCACATCCTTCGCAGCAGCGTCTACCTCCTCATTGCCCACCACCCCTACATGAGCAGGTACCCACAGAAAACTCACCATGCACCCCAATACCACCAACCTGTGCAGCTGCATCCGAATCACCGCCAAGAGGTCAGGCCTAGACCGGGATTACTGCCCCTTCATCGCCAAAAGACCAGCCGCAGAATCCGAGCACGCGACAGAGTGGGACGGCAACTGAGCCTCAATCCATTGCAGGGCCCACCAAATCACCACCAACTCCGCAGAGAACACAGCACACCTATCCCCTATCCTACGATCACATTGATACCCCAAAGCAGGCACTGCCAGCCCCACTGCCACCCTGCCACTCTCCGGGTCCTTGGAACCATCACAGTACAGCTGCAAATACTCCTCCGGGATTCCCCCACATATACCTCAAATGCCCCCGCCCCACCGCTGACGCGACCCCGCTCAAGAAAGGAAAAATCCACCATCAAGAACCAGGAAAAGCCACGGAGGGACCTCAGTCCAAACCAGGTGGGAACACACAGGCCACTCAAGGAATCCGAGCTCCACTGCCCGTCTCCTCAGCAGATACGGAAATCCCCCATGAGCAAGCCGGCCTCCACCCTCCACCCAGCAGGAGGTAATAAATGCATCTTGACCGTGACCTGTGCATTCACCAAGTGGGTTGAATATTTACCAGCACCTAATGACACGGCAAAAACGACAGCTATTCTCCTGATGAATCACATCTTTGCCCAGTTCAGTCTGCCCACTCGGGTTGATTCAGACAGGGGTACTCACTTCTCCTCTGAAGTGATGGAACATCTTTGGAAACTGTTGGGTGTGAAGGCCAAGTTCCACATTAGCCATCGCCCCCAGTTTTCTGGCTAGGTCGAAAGGATGAACCGAACGGTTGTCGGCATTTTGAAGAAGTTTGTGTCTTCTAAGCACCGAGACTGGGATGTGAAGCTTCCAGTGGTCCTCATGGCCATACGGGCCACCCCTCACGAGTCTACTGGTGTCTCCCCATTTGAAATGATGACGGTAGACAAATGACCCTGCCACTTCACCTGCTGTACCAACCTGTTCGGTCCGAGGCCGACCCGGCTTACACGAGCGAACAATATTTGCAGGACCTGAAGAACCATCTGCCTGCAGCGTTCTCGTTTGCACAGACAAATCTAGAGAAATCGGCTGAAGGCAGGAAGGCTTATTACGATAAGGAGGCCTCACATTCTGAACTCAACATAGGTGATGAGGCCTGGTTCTACATTTTCGCTCCTAAAACTGGTAACAACAAGAACACCTGTGGGAAGCTGGCTAAGAAACTTTTGCCCAAGTGGTCAGGTCCATACCTGATAACTGATAAGCTCTCTCCAGTCGTGTATCAGATCAAGATTACCCTAACAAACAAGGAGCCCATCTACAAATGGGTCCACAGGGACCAAATCAAACTGCACAAGGGTTCCACTAATTTGGTCAATGCTACCACCAACACCTTACCGAATTCGAATGGGGGGTGATTTCGCGCCTTGTCGGTTCCATAGCTCTCTATCACGGGTTACACAAGTTTATCTATGTTTGTGTGTGTGCATGGTTGTATTTCCTGTTTATACATGACGTGCAGACTTGGGTGATTGGAGATGAACATGCTGTGGGTTCCTGAAGTCAGGTAATCAGGTAGTTAACAGTAGATGGTTTTAGTCCACATGTTACTGTTATCTAAGTTTTTTTAATTATTATTTTCAATAATCATAATTCCTTATGGGTACATTCACAGTTAGGGATTACTAACTTCACTGATTTACATTTTTAATGTTTTGACACTTTTGCTAGGGTGATGAAGTTTGAGAACTTTATGGTTGACTTAGTTAATTTACCTTAAAGGGCTACAATCAATTTTTGCCCTTCATTCTTATAAAGAGTTTAATTAGTGCAATGATTTCTCTCATTCCAGATAGAGTTTGATTAATTTTATGCTTTCAGCACCACCTTTTTTGCAGTACACGTAGTGGTAGTGCACCTATTTCTTCACTTAAAGGTTAATTCACGTAAAACCTACACATAGTACAGAGGTACTCACAGTGTTAGGTTTCTTTTTGTTTGTTGATTTGCATTAGACGCCATTATGTTGTGTCTACATTGTGGTGCCCTGTTCTGTGCTCTCTCTCCTCTCCTGAGTTTCGCTGATGATCCTCACTTCCCTGGGGTGGACCTGTGACTCGTTGTCAGACTCTGCTCCTCCTGATGGGTGTTCTGGCTCGTAGGACCTGGACAACCGGCATGGCTGCTGGAATACTTCGCTCACTGGGACCTGACCTGCCTGCTGCTCTTTCCTGAACTGAATCACAATAAGTTCAATTACAAAGATCAATATACTGTTGGAATTAATCTCTACCCGTGGATATGTAAAGTTTTGCTCTTGCTTCAACTTTTTACCCCACGTGGATACCTTACTAATTTGCTGACTTGTGTGCTTCCAAAGGGATTATGCGAGACTGTTGAAACCATAGACTGTTCTTCGGAGTGGGGATCGTATCTCACCACTGTTGGCCTCTTCCGAGGGAACTACATCTTCCCTTGTCATCCGAGGCCCTTTAGGACTCTGGTTTGTTCAACGCCAGGTGGTCTCTGCACCTACCACCGTACCATTGAAAAGGGGGGATATGTAACGGAACGGAATGACTGTTATATGGTCTCAAGGTCTCATGCATTCCTTCTAACCTGCTTATTTGCAGCTCAACAGAAGAACAAATAATGAACTCTTTTCTTTTAATTAATCAAAGAACTCTATTTTAATAAAGCTAATCCATCAAAGTGTTAGTCAATAAATAAGATGTGACCGATCTGTGAAATCAAAATATGAATTACTTTATTATGATCCTATAGAATATAATAAGTAATATGACTAAGTGTTCCAACAGGACTCATTTCACATAGCGTTAAAAGACGTAACACATTACTTTTACTGATCCAATCAGAATCTTACAGATCTGACGGAGGCGTGGTTCTGATGGTGTTTGGTAATTTTTCATTCGACAATAAACCATAACATTTGATGTATAAAACTATGCCACGTCAGCTCTAACGCCAGTTCAAAGCATTCCAGAGAAAGCGACGGAGTGGCCAATCCTGATCTAAACTCTTTAACCGAAAGAACAACGACAAGCTGAAAAATCCAGTCGCTATTCCAACAGCGGTAGCAGTTCCTTTCAGAACAAAAGCTCAACCATCTGTACCCCAGCTTGGGTCTTGCCAGATGCCAATAACATGTCATGTACCCGGAAGTAACTCAAGATGGGTCTGATTGGAACCGCGGCTTTTCCTACCTGCTCGGTTCCAGAGAGTGTCCACTAGACCTCGATATTCCTGATCTACAGAGGACTTCCACGAAGGGTAGGTAGACCGACATGATGGTGTCTCGTGTGTTTCTGAACTCCTAACCAAAGCTTAATGCAAAAACAACACCTTCAGTTCCCATCAGAACAATTGCTTCTTCGGATTTGCTTGTTCTGGTTTAACATCACACATCATCCATTCACCGACTCATCCACTTTAGTTACACCATACATTTAGTTTTGAAGTCAGTCTAGTGTAATTTGTTAGTAATAAAATTCTTAACTTTTAAACTTGACTCTCTCTTCTGTTGTCTCTGAGTGAATACGTAACGGTTATCTAATCCCTGCATTAAAAAGATCCAATCTTCTGGTTTAAATAACCCTGTGATCCGTAAGGTGGATTCCATATTTCCTATGGAATCCCACACCTTATGGCTCATTAAACAACTAATCTATTTCATTACATCTGTAAGATTGTTACTGATAGCATCTACATTGTGATGCCTCGTGCTTCAGCATGTAGGTGTAGATTCTCAGTCATCCTGTAGGCACAGTAAAACAGCTGGACTTTTCTGGTTATCTTGCAAACGTTTTACCTCTCATCCAAGAGACAATTTCAGCTCAAAACTTTGGGTTGGTTGTGAGCAGGGAGCTTAGAAGTTGTGGTCAAAATCAAACACATTGATTGTGCTGCAAGTCTTCATGGAAACTTTCTGATCTTCATAGAAAATTTAGGGCCAATCCGTGTAATCGGTATGGGTGAAAAACCTGATCGAAGCATCCCTACAAAATCCCATGCAAACTCTGCAATGAAACATACATAGGAGAAGCTGGACACCAACTCAACACACGAACAATAGAACATAGAAAGGAGTGTGAGAAAGAGGCAATTTGAAGACACACAAGAGCAGCAAAAGAAGAAGCAGAAAGCACAATAAAGAAGTCAGCCATAACAGATCACTGCACAAGAGAAAACCATGTAATGGACTGGGACAAAACAAGGATCATAAACACCGCACAACAGAAATACAAAAGATGGATAAAGGACACGACAGAAATAAGGAAATGTGGACACAAAACCATGAACAGAGACGATGGAGTGTTTCACATTGGATAACGCATGGGGCAGCAGAGGGCAACATCGTTCTCTGCTGTCTGCGGATAAATGAAAGTGACACCACCAACACCGGCGAACTCTGATGATGGCTAGAGACATTAGTCGAAACATATCAGGTAAAAAACTATTTTTTTCCTAAACTGTGTAAAAAAACAACAAAGTTAATGGATGTACAAAAGAGACTTAACTTTCACATTAAATACAATAACTTTCTATGAAAATCGGAATGAGCTTCATTTACATTCCAAACAAACGTGAACTTTAATGGACTTTAATCGCTTTTGTCAGCTGGACCAATTCAGACAGTCTAACTTTTGCATAACTGCTGTTCAAATCACAATGTATGAGTTAGAAGAGTGTGTGTATTTTGGTATGGATGATGAGACAATAAAGGGTGTGTGCGTCGGGAGTAAGGAGGGGTGGGGTGTGGGTAGCTGGGGAGATGATTATGCCCATCTGTGGTAGATGCCAGGTGTGCAGCCCTCTTCCCCCACTCCCTTCTTTGCTCCTGAATGATGACCTCCCTCATCTAGATTAACTCTCCGCCTCTTTATCTCACACACACTCACACAAAATACACACATGTTTAGCTTGCATACAATCAAACTCCATCAGCATGCTCCAGCTGGCAGGAAAAGCAACAGCCACAGTCATTGTCACTCTAACTGGTATCAAGGGGCAGCAGTGTGTGGATATGTGCACAAACAGATTGTGTGTGTGTGTGTGTGTGTGTGTGTGTGTGTGTGTGTGTGTGTGTGTGTGTGTGTGTGTGTGTGTGTGTGTGTGTAGCCCTGTTCCGCTGTGTTTGAAGCACCATAAATCTGTGTGAACAGGAATGGGTTTAAATACCTTCAGTTTTTTTTATTTATATATATATATATATATATATATATATATATATTTACTATTAGTGACTATTAGTGTCATACATTTCATTGATTTTTGCATGGATGACATTCAAGATTAACTGAAGCCAGGCAAAGATTATCAGGAGAAGAGTAGTAACTTACAAGTAGCAACAAGAGAAGCCTTGTTATTTTATTCATAGGAAAAAAGCGATCTATATATATTTCAGTTCTTGCATCCTTGCTGCTGACGAGGATTTCATGGTAAACGTAGCAGCCAGGTGCTGCTGATCAGATGAACTATCTTGGACAATGGTGGAAGAGGAGTTAAGTGCCCATCTAATAGCTGGCTGGTTCCACCTACTTTGAAACAAGCAGTTGTCCATCTATTGTTGAAAAAACCTGGATTGGATCCCACAATTTTGGCTATGTACAGGCCCATCTTGAAACTTAATTTTCTCTTAAAGTTGCCAGAGAGGGTCATGTATTCACTGCTAGTAGCTTTTTTGGAAACACGTGATTTATGGAAGACGTCCACGGCTGGTCACAGCTCGGAGACTGCACTTTTATTCGTCCTTGTTATGGTCACCAGCCTGGCCTCTTCAGGTGGAGGAGGCAGGATCACCCATCGATATGTAAACACTAGATGGCGAAAGCAGGAGTCGAGGGCGTAGCTAAGCGGCGGCCATCTTACCTCAGACAACAGACCCCTCTGCTCTCAATGGTAGCAGCTGGAAGGTGAGTGATCAGCTTAAACAAAAACACGCTTAACTCGATGAAATATTAACGGATTTACAAGCGGTTTGCCTTGTTACAACCCTTAGAACACATGGGCTTGAGACAACATAATTGCATATGTTGGAAGTAACGCTTTTGCTTTTAAAGTGACTTAATTGTGAACCATGCGTCCCGCCTAGGCTATCTGCATGTTATTCAGGTTGAGACCACAATTGATATTTAATGTGGTTCTACAAAACCAATAACGACTTTGCGACAGCTCACTAGTTGTGTAAGTGGCTGTTTGTGGATGTTTCTGTATTTATTAGCTGTCTAACTTGGCTTAGAGATGACGAGGCTACGCTGGGTGCACTGCTTAGCAAAACAAAGCTCACCTCAGTGGGAGTCGCTGGTTTTATTTTAAATAAATGAATGCTGAAATGCCCGAGATTTCTAGGCGTCTTGGTTTGTTACACAAAACTTATATTAAGATATGTTAAAACAGGACATTTCTGCATTCATGTTTGCAGAAATACACCTTTATTAACTGTGAAGTTCGAGGGTCAACATGGCTGACTTTGTGCAGCCTACGGATGTTCGAATCGCCGCTGTGACAAACTGAGACAATACCTTTCATCTGTAACTGTTGCAAAGAAAACCTACACTGTACATTATTCAGTCTGATAATTGCTTGTATGTCAATAAAATAATTAGAAACTGCTGTTCCATTGCTGCTGCTACCTTCTTCTATACATTGTTTATCTGGATTTATGAATGTTGAAAATCTCCTTCACAAGATCAATCCATTATCCATCTGTCCTATTTATTAACCTAATCTATCTTTTGATTATTTCCTAACTTTTTTAGAAAGCGTTTCCAAAGAGCTTATAATTAATAAATGAAAGTCAATAAATAATAAAACAAAAGTTAAGAAATAGTGAAAATACAAAATAATTTGCTGGGTGAATTTTTACTGCTGCTGGGCCGGTTCTGGCTGACAGATGTGATCTGGGTGTCGGTTGTCTTATTTCTTATCTGTGTGTGTGTGTGTGTGTGTGTGTGTGTGTGTGTGTGTGTGTGTGTGTGTGTGTGTGTGTGTGTGTGTGTGTGTGTGTGTGTGTGTGTGTGTGTGTGTGTGTGTGTGTGTGTGTGTGTGTGTGTGTGTGTGTGTGTGTGTGTGTGTGTGTGTGTATTGCAGCAGCCCCAGACTGCTCAGAGACTGTGCTGACCAGCTCTGTGAAGTAGTCATGCACGTTCAACCTGATCCTTCGGCTGGAGCAGGTCCTCATCCCGTGGAAGACCTCCTGAGTGGTTCCAGTTCCCATAACATCACATCCCAGGGAATCAGACCACTACACACTTGTCGCCTTGCCCTCCCATCTGATGAAGACTATGAAGAGACTCATCCTCACCCATCTATGTTCAGTGGTGATCACAGAAATAGACCCACTGTAATTTGTACATAAGCCAGACATGGGGGTGGAGGACGCGCTCATCTACCTGCAGCACCAGGCTCTGACTCACCTCGAGATGCAAAGAAGCGCAGTGAGAATCATGTTCTTCGACTTCTCAAGTGCCTTCAGCACCATCCAGCCCTGTCTACTGCAGCAGAAGATGAGGGGTGCAGGACTGGACGAACATCTGACTACATGGACCATCAACTACCTCACCAACACATGAGGCTGCACCACTGTACATCTGAGGTGGTTGTGTGCAGTACTGGAGCTCCACAGGGTACGGTGCTCTCACCCTTCCACACCTCGTACTTCACCTATAACACCAGCAGCTGTCACCTCCAGAAGTTCTCTGATGACTCGGCCATTGTCGGCTGTATGTCTGAGGGGAATGACCTGGAGTACAGTCGTCCTGGACCTTGTGGACTGTTGTGAGTCTAACCACCTTTGCTTGAACACCAGCAAAACAAAGGAAAAGGTGATAGACTTCCAGAGAAACACTCCTCCTCACTCACCAGTAAACATCCAGGAAGCAGACATTGAGGTGGTGGATACCTTTAAGTACCTGGGTGTTCACCTCAACAGCAAACTGAACTGGTCCAACAACACAGATGCTGTATACGAAGGGCCAAAGCCGCGTCCACCTCCTGAGGAGGCTGAGGTCCTTCAGAGTTAATTCCTAGCTGCTAAAATCCGTTCATCATTCTGTGGTCGGCTCTGTTATCCTCTCTGCTGTGGTCTGTTGAGGTGCAGACAACTCTGACTGAGACAGCAAGAGACTGAACGAGCTGCTTCACGTAGCTAGTTCAGTTCTGAGCTGCCCACTGGATCCAGTTGAGGAGATGCATGAAAGGAGGATGCTGGGGAAGATGACCACCATTTTAAAAAACCCTCTCACCCGCTGCATTTCACTGTGGAGACCATGGCCAGCTCCCTCAGACGCAGACTGAGACGTCCCAGACGTAAAACAGAACGCTACCATAGATCTTTCATCCCCTCTGCTGTAAGGGTGTATAACTCCTCAGTTTAGGCTGTACTGGCATTATCCTGGTACACAACAACACCAATGTGATATTCATTGTGTGTTCAATACTCGTTCAAAACCAGATTTTCATTGTATGTCTGTGCCCCTTGCAGTATGCTGCATAGTGTTGGAACCCAAGTTTTTTCTTTCTTATTCGTGGTTTTTAGCAGTCGAAAGTTACAATACTAGACTACTGCCTATATATATATATATATATATATATATATATATATATATATATATATATATATATATATATATATATACATATACATACATATATTTGTACCTTGTTATTATTTTTCTTCAAATTATTCCCAAGTGTTGTTGCTGCTGTAACAAGCAAATTTCCCCACTGTGGGATCAATAAAGTCTATTCTATTCTATTCTATTCTGTTCTATTCTAAATTTGAAGCTATGTTGCTAATCAACAAAAAGAAACACTAGAATGGTCTTTTTGTTGATGGATGATTCTCATCTCCGCTAGTTCAAGTCCAGTGACCTTTGAAATGTTTTGTAAAACAAAAGTAACATTGGAATAGCAGCTCTGAATATATGTAAATTTTTAAGTAAAAGAATGAAAGAAAACTATCTTTCATATTACGCTTCTTAAGGTAAAGTTCATGAGGAGCTTCACATGAACAAAAAATAAATAAGTATTAAAAAGATTTTAAAAATTGTTTAAATATTGGTTTAAAATGAGAAAAAAATGTTATTTAAAAAATGTAAGGGACGGGAGAGAGAAAATGAATAGGAAAGAGGGAAATCAGGGGATCACAGGAAAAGAGAAATAGGTAGATAGAGCAGAATAAGGAGAGGGTGATGACAAGGGTCACGGAAAAGCCAGTTTCAACAAGTGAGTTCTCAGCTACTTTTTAAAGAAGACCACCGAGTCCGCTGATCTCAGGCTGAGGGGGAGACAGTCAGAAGCCGAGCACAGGCATTCTGAACCACCTGTAGACGGTTCTTTTGCTCAGACACGTGAAAAGAGAGTTACAGTAGTCTGAGCGTGAGGAGATGAAGGTGTGGAGAACAATCTCAGCTTAGCAATGTTCCTGAGATTTATTTTTACATTCCATCTCTCACAGTTGAAGTCTACCTATGATGAAAATAACAAACCTTTCAACTTTTTAGGTGAGATATTTTGCTAAATCTGTGGCTGCCAAATTTTCCTGCAGTGAACCCTACTCCCTGGTTTACTGACAGCCTTCGCAGCCTGAAGCGCCAATGCAGAAAAATTGAGCATTTGTGGAAGAAAACCCATCTCCACGTCCATCTGCTGCACCTAAAGGATCTTCTGACATCCTTTAACTCTGCAGTCAGAGACGCTAGGGTTTCCTATTTCTCCAACCTCGTGTCCCAGAGCAAAGGGAACCCCAAGGTGCTGTTTAACACCATCAGCAGCATCGTCTCTCCTGCCTCTCCTACAGCCTCCATCCACTCTGTTGCAGACTGTGAGAACTTTCTGTCTTTCTTTGTGGACAAAGTCAATAAGGTTAGATCTAGCATCTCTCCTTCAGCCTTATCGCTGCCTCTCCCGACTCCAACCAGGCCCATCATCCTAGATAGCTTTGCTCCTGTTTCTTTGCCTGAGTTAACCAAACTAGTTAACTCTATGAAGACCTCTGCATGCCCCCTCCACATCTTACCCTCATCTTTGTTTAAAAGTGCTTTTCAGTCCATCGGTCCCAGCGTGCTCTCTATAATTAATGCTTCTCTGGTCTCTGGTCAGGTCCCTGCTTACTTTAAGAACACTGTAATCCACCCGCTTCTTAAAAAACCGAGTCGCGACCCCTCTCTCCATAGCAGCTTCAGACCCATCTCTTAACTTCCGTTCATCTCCAAGATCTTGGAAAAGGTTGTGGCTAAACAACTCACAGCTGCTCTTGATGAACATAACATCTATGATAGCTTCCAGTCAGGTTTTCGTAGAGATTCTACTGAAACAGTTCTTCTTAGGGTCTCTAATGACCTTCTGGCTCACAGTGATGCAGGGGACTGTTCTGTTCTGGTCCTGCTGGACCTGACTGCAGCCTTTGACACTGTTGACCATCACCTGCTACTGGAGAGGCTGAGAGACTGGGTAGGCCTATCAGGATCTGCTCTGGAGTGGTTCTCTTCTTATCTTTCTGAGCGCTCCTTTTCTGTGGCCGTCTCCAAGTTTAGGTACTCCACCACCTCCCTTACCCATGGTGTCCCACAAGGTTCTGTGCTGGGGCCTCTGCTCTTCCTCCTCTATCTGCTTCCTCTTCAGCACATCCTGAGCTCCTTCAAAGGAATCTCCTACCATCTTTATGCAGATGACATCCAACTGTACATCTCCTTTAAGCCCCATGAGATGTCTAAACTGCAGCTGTTCCACACCTGCTTAGACTCTATCAAAACCTGGATGGTGGGAGCTTTCTTCAGCTGAATGAAGATAAGACTGAGATCCTCATCTGTGCCCCAGACAAGCTGGTTCCCGAAGTCAGAGACTCTCTTGGTCAGCTTGCTTCCCACACCAAACCTTCTGTCAGGAATCTTGGCGTGACCTTTGACCCAGCTCTCACCCTGGATTCTCATGTCAGTTCTCTTGTTCGCTCTTCCTTCTTCCATCTCAGGAACATTGCTAAGCTGAGTCCCATTCTGTCCCGCTCTGAACTTGAGACAGTTCTCCACACCTTCATTTCCTCACGCTTAGACTACTGTAACTCTCTTTTCACGTGTCTGAGCAGAACCTCCCTGAACCGTCTACAGGTGGTTCAGAACGCCTGTGCTCGGCTTCTGACCAAGTCCTCCAAACACACCCACATCACCCCGCTTCTTGAGAGGCGCTATTTAAAATATAGTTTTCTTTCTTTCTTTCTTTCTTTCTTTCTTTCTTTCTTTCTTTCTTTCTTTCTTTGAAGTGGCAAGCTCACACATGTAATTGACATCATGTATGATGCTGCACTGATTAGGAACCATTAAATGCATGAATGTACAGTAAACATAAATACTCACACAAAGTTATCCAGGCCAACCAACCCCTTATACACACACATTTTGACACCAGTGCACATGGGGAAAGGCTGTATTTGCTTTATTTGTGAGGACAGGTAAAAACACACACAGGTCCACAGAGGACATAGACTGTAATTGAATGTGACTCCCTCTGTATACTATCCATAGCTTGGGGATTCTGCTAGGTAATTGGAATATACAGCTCCCTAAACCACCAGTGAACTCCATAGAGAGGTAGGTTGTCAGATGCTGATGGCCCACCAAGTTTAGCTACGTTTAGGTAGTACTGTATGTGCTCATTCTCTTGACTATAAAGGTAAGGGCTAGAATTAGAAACAGGCAGAAAATTGAAATACCAACCGATGAGAAAGAGGTGCACGTTCCTGTATTTATGTACACAGGGATTCTAGGTGGATAGGCAAGTGAGTTTGTTTCAATATTTTGACTTAATTTTTTTTCTAAAATGTTCATATCTTCTCAGAGACAATGTTTGTTGAATGTACTCTTTTTCCATACTGGTGCCAATGGTGATACATAAAAACAACAAAAACAGTTTAACATTTAAAATCATTAGTCAAATGCCTAGTACATCGTAGGGGCTTCATTTGGGGTTTTTCTTCCAGCAAGTTCTGCGGTACATAGCAATGATTTCAAGTTAATGACTAACAAATATGAAATAACAAATCAGAGAAAAGAAGGGCAGAAATTTGGGGATATGTCAAACCTTAGCCTGAACCAGAATTGAGGTCTGTTTAACTGGAAATGGGTGGGGCTTAAATTGTTACATTATTTTAGGTCTGAAATTGATATGGAATGATCAGAAGTTGCTTAAAGAGCAAGTCACCCCCTGACAGAGTCTTACTCCACTCCCACTTCCTGTTTGAAAAATGTAAAACTTGCTGTTGCCTGGCAGACTGAAAGGGCGGAGCCACTAACAAATACACACACACACACATGACATTGTGACCTCATAATGTACCAGCTGACATCATAGTGTACTTCTTAGCCTATAGCAATGGCAGATTAAATTTAAATGCAATGCAGAGTTTTTACCTGACAACTGTGCACCAATGACAGTTTTAGGCAGAATGTTTACATTTTAACTAAGATGCACTTAAGTGCCAAATGATTGACTGCATGTGTCTACAGCATGGTTAGACATTCATTTATATAGTTAATCAGCAAAAAAGAAGTGGATTTGGGGGTGACTTGCTCTTTAATTTATTGTTTATTTGAAAACTTTTTACAGAGCAGCCTCAGAATTAAGATTCAATATTTTTGATCACAAAAGTGAAGGATCTCTTACAGAACAAGTTTTTCAATAAACTCAGAACATGAACTGGCATGAGAAATGAGTCTGCTTCAGGCGGAGAGGGGGAAGCTTGTGAAAACTGGTCAGTAGGAAGCAGCAGAGACTCTGACAGCAACAGACTTTCCAGCCCCGTGCACTTGCTCTCCGTTCAAACTTCATCTGAAATAACTTCTAAAATGACTTTTAGATGAACATTCTCAGTGAAACAAACATGAGAAATGAAGCTGCTTCAGGCAGAGAGGGGAAAGCTGATGGAAACTGGTCAGTAGGAAGTGGCAGAGACTGGGACCCCTCGTCCCCACCCACGGCCAAATTGACAGCCGGCAAACTGACGGTTCCTGGGAGTTCTATTGTTAAGAGAAGCCTTATTCTCACCTGGATTCCTGCTCGTTTACCCCTTTTCCTCTAATATTTTCCCGGGATCGGACAAGCATTGCTGGTGGTGTCCGGGTAGGATTCAGCATTTGGCTCAGGTCCAGCGTGCTGCTCACATAAACAAATAGGCAGGATAATCCTCGGCACATCTTGGGCGATCGCAAACAAACGGAAGGACAAAAGAGTCAGGCGGTCAAAGGAGATATTAGCTACCAAAGAATATCACAGACAGCAGCAAATCCAAGCACAGGCGCCATCTTGTTACCAGAAACCTGAGGGATTAAGATATAAGCTCACACATTACTGAAGATAAGTAATTCCTACTAATACATCATATTTCTTAGGTGTGTTCTTGCTGTGCATTATTTCTAATTCCATGCTGTCGTTCTTTTTAAAACACAGAAACGGTGTTATTGACGCTACCGTTTCGCCGACGGCTGCCGGCTTCTTCACGCTGACGCTGATGGTGGCGCGTCACTTCCTTCTCCGTTTATCTGCGGGGAGCAGAGGACGTTGTCGCCCTCTACTGCCCGCTCTCCCCTCTCCGACGATGCAGTCCCATGCGTGGTCCAGCGTGTAAACTCCGTCGTCCCTGTTCATGGTCCCACATCCACGTCTCCTTATCTCGATTGCTTCCTTTATCCATCTTTTGTATTTTTGTTGTTCAGTGGTTATGATCCGTGTGTTGTCCCAGTCCATTACATGGTTTTCTCTTGTGCAGTGATCTGTTACAGCTGACTTCTTTATTGTGCTTTCTGCTTCTTCTTTTGCTGCTCTTGTGTGTTTTCGACTTGCCTCTTTCTCGCACTCCTTTCTGTGTTCTATTGTTCGTGTGTTGAGTTGGCGTCCTGTTTCTCCTGTGTATGTTTTATTGCAGAGTTTGCATGGGATTTTGTGAACGACTCCACATTTTTGTCCAGCTGATATTTTGTCTTTTGGGTGCACTAGTCTGTTTCTAACTGTTGTGTATGGCTTTGTTGGTGTGTTTATGTTGTGTTTTTCATTGTTGCTCTTATTTTTTCCGTTATGCCTCTGATGTATGGTAGGGCTGTCACTCTATTATGGACATCAGAACACCCTACCATACACAAAATGTCAGTAATCAGAACATTATATCACCGAGCAAACATAATAACAGAAGAGAGAGACCGTAAAGAAGAAGACAAACACATACAACATGCTTTAAAGACCTGCAGATACCCGACATGGGCAATAAACAAAGGAAAACGACAAACAAAAACAGAAAGCAAAGAACAACCCAAAAAAAGAACCAGAAACCCAGAAAGACAAGAACCAAAACCAGTGATAACCCTACCCTACCAATGTTGGTAATAGAGAGGAACTGGAGGGAAGCCATTTCCAGTCCCTGGCAAACAGCTGGTTGGTCCTCAACATCTGAACTTTATTTTGAGTCGGGTTTAAACATATAAGGTTGTATGCCAAATCTTTAATCACAGGGTAGGAACATACCAGCACTAATGCTACACAACTCAGTTCAATTCAAATTCAAAGATACTTTATTAATCCCAGAGATCAGACAATTCAGAGATCAGACATATATGGGCAAGAAACATGACAAGAATTGGTGACTGTGGTCACGCTACCTTAATAGAGATCAGAGGGTTAGTATGAGGATCGAGTCAGGTAGAGGGGGGAAAAAAGGCACTTCAGAGTTACCCTCCACAGGGAGGGTTGTTTTGCTATGCAATAAACACCTCAATCAATCAATCAATCAATCAAAGCTTTATTTATAAAGCGCCTTCCGCAACCCAGTCAGGAAGCCCAAAGCGCTGAACATTGTACAGTTATATTGAATAAATCAACAATAAAAGAAATTCAAATTACAAAATACAAATTACAAAATACAAAATGGAAATTACAAGATAGATGAAACATTCTGGTAAAGGACAAATGTGTGAAACACATTTGGATTGAGTGGATGGATTGAGTGTACCAATAAAAACTGTGGAATGGATTCAACATAAAAGAGGGCCAAAATCAAACATGTTCTGCAAACGCCAAGCGGAGGAGGTGTGTTTTTAGGTGATTCTTAAAGACTGGCAGAGAAGGGGACAGCCTAACTGAGGGAGGCAACTGGTTCCAGAGTGACGGTGCTAGGACTGAGAAAGCCCGGTCCCCACGGGTACGACACCTAGACCGAGGGACAGCGAGCAGGCCTTGGTCAGAGGAGCGCAGAGCGCGTGATGGGGAGTGTCTTTTCAGGAGTGTGGCTAGATAGGGGGGACCACCACCCTGGAAGAAATGATAAACAAAGACGAGTATTTTGAATTGTGAGCAATAGCAAATCGGAAGCCAGTGCAGGGAGGCCAGAACCGGACTGATGTGGTCCCGTTTCCTGGTCCCAGTCAGGAACCTGGCAGCGCTGTTCTGCACAACCTGTAGGCGATGCAGTGTTGACTGACACAACCCTGCATATAGAGAGTTGCAGTAGTCAAGCCGAGAAATAACAAAGGCATGCAGTACCCGCTCCAGGTGGGCTCTCGACAGCATAGGCTTGATTTTAGCAAGGCGTCTCAGGTGAAAGAAACTGGACCGGACCACAGAATTGATGTGAGCGTCAAATTTAAGTCCTACATCAAGTTTCACCCCCAAACTGGTAACAACTGGTTTTGAGTATGGAGAAAGAGGGCCAAGATCAACATAACGATCCACATTCCTGCTGTTGGGGTGAAAAACAATGAGCTCTGTCTTTCCCTCATTCAGATGTAGATAGTTGGACATTAGCCAAGACTTCACCTCATTAACACAGGAGAGAAAGGACTGAATAGAGTGACCTTTCTCCTGACACAATGGAGAGTAAATCTGGCAATCGTCCGCATACAGATGGAATGATAGGCCATGTTTACGAAAGATTGACCCCAGAGGTAGCAGATAAATGGCAAACAAAAGAGGACCAAGGATCGACCCCTGCGGGACCCCCCAGCGGAGCCCCTCCCAAGAAGAAAAAACATCACCCAGTTTAACACAGAATGTCCTGTTTTGGAGATACGATCTAAACCAATCCAGAGCTGACCCTTTGATCCCAACCCATCGTTCCAAGCGATCGAGTAGAATCGCGTGGTCAACTGTGTCGAAGGCTGCTGTTAGGTCTAACAACAGAAGCAGCACAGATGTTCCCTGATCTAGTGATAGATAGATGTCATTTAGGACCCTCAGTAGAGCAGACTCTGTGCTATGGCCAGACCTGAACCCTGATTGGAAAACCTCAAATAGATCAGAGTCAGCTAAATGTGAGACGAGCTGCTGATAAACGACTTTCTCAAGCAGTTTAGATGTAAACGGCAGGGTAGAGATAGGCCTGTAATTTTCTATCACAGAGACATCAGCACCAGGTTTCTTCAGGGTCGGCCGAATAACTGCTGCTTTCAAAGCTGCTGGGACCACACCTGTGCTGAGGCTCCCATTGATAATCTGACCAAGTGATGGGCCAAGACACGGAAAGGCAGCCTTCCAGAGACGAGGTGGCAGAACGTCAAGTGGAGAGCCAGATGGCTTCTGTCTCGCAACAAGATTACTCAGCTCAGAGTATGAAACAGTATTGAGGGAGCTCAGGGTGGGTGGTGATGGAGGAACTGGAGCAGGGGCAACAGAGTTACCAGAAATAGCTGCTCTAATGCCTGATACTTTATCAACAAAGAATTTGTGAAAAGCTTCAGAGTTTCCAGCAGCTGTAGGAGACATGGAGCTAGGCTCCTGATACACCAGAACAGAGTTTAGCGTTTTGTAGAGAATCTTAGGATTATTGGAGTTTGTCTCAATGATGTCTGCAAAATAGGCCATTCTGGCGGCCTTCACTGCATCCTGATAAGCAACCAGAGATGCTCTGAACAACTCACGCGAGACCTGTAGGCCATCCTTTTTCCACTTTCTCTCCGAGGATCTACACGCCCGCCTGCAAGCCCGTGTGACATCAGAGAGCCATGGCTCCCTCCTAGGCCGAGACTTGCACAGTTTGAGAGGGGCAACCACGTCCAGGACCTGATTACAAAGTACATCAAAGTGTTGTGAATAGTGATCAACATTAGATGGATCTGGGTTAAAGGTCTCTAACCTTACAGACATACAGTCCACAAACTTTGAAACAGTTTCTGCATCCAGGGCTCTGAACCTAGTAGAGGGAGCTTCGCACACAGGGACAGGACATGGCAACGTAACATCACAGAGTATTGGAGAGTGGTCAGAGAACACAGGAGGCAAAGTCACAAGGTTCGTGACGGGTAGACCATAAGAGATAACCAGGTCCAGGGTGTGACCCCCGGCATGAGTTGGGGATGATACCCATTGAGTTAGATTGAATGAATCTAGCAAATTAAAAAAAACCTTTAGCAAGCACATTATCAGGACAGCAGATATGGATGTTAAAATCACCAAAAAATAGGACATAGTCATATTTTAGGATGCAGTCTGACACGAGATCACTGAAATCATTAAGGAAGTTAGAGTCAGTCTTTGGAGGGCGATAAATCAGCACGACAAGCAGGCGGGGGGAGATGCACAGTTCAAATAAGCACAGTTCAAAGGAAGAAAATGACATGGTGGGTGTAAGCTGTTTACAAGGAAAGCTGGATTTAAAAACAACAACCAGCCCTCCACCTCTGCCCCGTGGTCTGGGGGTATTAAAACAGGAGCAGCCAGGTGGTATCAGCTCGAGTAGGGAACTTGTGTCACCAAACGGGATCCAGGACTCACAGATGCAGAGAAAACCCAAGTCATGCTGAATAAAAAAGTCACGAAGAATAAAAGTTTTGTTCAGCACAGACCTGGCATTGACCAAACCAAACCGGGTCTGCGGCGGGGCTGCAGCACCAAGATCGCGCACGGACCCAGTCCCCTCTAACTCTGTGCCCGTAACCGAGCGCAGATTCTCCCAGCAAACCCCAGTCTGGCGAGATCTTCGAGCCGATTGGCCGTGACGCGGTGCCGGTTCACCCTCAGAGCTGGCCGAGTTCCCTGAGCAGGGCGCCGAGTAATCCAGGAGACATCTCGGAACCATCGGGTCAGAAGCTGGGCCGGATCGGGCCAGCCGCTTTTTCAGGGATCCAGGCTGACGTCTCACGCGCCGGCTACCTCTCTTTCCTCGTCTTCTCCGATGCTTCCTTCTCGAGCTGGGGCGGACAGAGGGCCGACACATCACGGCTTGGGTGGAGAGAGCACGCGGGCAGTTCAACCAGCAGCATCGTCCGTGAGGTTCATGGCTCACACAGCCCAGTTCCCAGCGCGCGCTGCCGGCGACATCAACGGAAGGACGAAGCCTCAGCAGCACAGCTCGATCATATGTCAGCAGAGGATCCACACCATTCAAAAAAGGGATCAGCGACAAGAAAAGTGCATAAAAGCCAATAAAACGCCAATAATGCAACAGACTTCAGACAACACACAACATAAGTGTCCACTAGGTGGGGTGGTGGGTTTGGGACTCTCCACACGTCAGTTCCTGCAGCCACAATAAGCAGCGCTCGTCACCTCAGTCTGGACAGGGGAGGGAGGTAGTTGGGTTTAGAAAGCACAGTGACTCCTGGAACGGCCTTCACCGGTCGCAGTCCCGCCCAGGCTGGGATAGGGAGACAGATTTGCCATGGCGACGGCAGCATTCCACTTTTCTTCTGAGGGTGAGTTATCTCTTCAGCCTCACAGGCTCGAGGGCACCAGATTCAGATAAGAACTTGTTTTGGGGACAGACAGAGATAATTTCCTCTCTGTCTTAAAGTTCTTTTGATCTCCAACCCCTCTGAATCCAATAATGGCGTAGATTAATCTATCCCAATCCGTGCTGATCCGTCAACTCCATCCTTTATGGCATCAACCTTCTGTGCCAGAGTCTGAATTCAAGCCAAAGTTCCAAGCTTACGACTCATCCTGACAATTATATGAATCTGTGCATTCACAGTGCGGTGTAATCCATCCCTGAGCTCTGAGATTGAGCCAATATTCATCGACAGCTCATTAATTTTCCAGTAAGCCAGGTAACCGCTCAGACCAAACAGCTAGAAACCTGTCACCAACACCACGAATATCCAGATGTCTTCAGAATCCTCTACAGACAGTTGGAAGAGGCAGATCAGGTTCCACTGTTTCCAGGCGTCCATGATATGCCCGGCTGGCTCTGTCCCAGAGGGGCATCGGGGAGCCCCTTCTCCCGTTCTCATCATTGAAAAAATTTTGTCATTCGCGTTGAGAGACCAGCTGACCAGATCCATTTTAATAATTTCCAGTTTCCAGAAGTAATGCAGAAGCGCCGTACACCTTCTGGCCTTCGGAGGCCTTCTGGGGATCCAACCAATCAGCAAGCAGCTCCTTCTTATATTCATGTTGTCACTGTCTGCCTTAATCATCCTTAAAGGAGACCTGGCATTCTTCAGTTTTGTGTTACAGGTGGGCGTGTCAGTGAGCTTCAGCTGATCCTGATCTCGCTAATCAGAGGACCAGGGGATTTAAGGAGCGGTGTGACACAACTCCAGCGCCGGTCGATATTCTCACCAAGGGTAGCTTCCAGCCTAGTCTAGACTCCTGTATTCCTGAGAAAATTCTCCTGTAAGATCCTGTTGTTCTTGTCTCCAGTTGCCTCACCTTGAATCACCCACCTACGCCTGGAGTTGTACTCGATATCACGTCGTTCAGGATCCTCTGGCCTCCGCTCTCCACCGCCCGCCTGTCTTCCAACATACATCTTGGACACCTACTATCGTCTCCTGTCTCCTGTTCATCTCCACCTCATCCATCGGTTCAGCCGCCTCTTCACTTCTAGACCTGACCCAGTTCACCATCACCGACCTCTGGTCTCTGATTGTAAGAACTATTTTCCCCAAAAGCAATATAATTTCTCTTGGTTCTCTGGTTCTGGCATATTCTCACGTTTGTTATCTCTCGTTGTAAATGCCGGTTCCTTCCTGTTCCTGTTTTTGGAGCAGTGCCTTTAGTTCTCCCGTTTCATCTTTAAAATAAACAATTATATTATTTTTACTTACCTTTGTTTTCTGCGTGTGGTTCCTCGTGTCCTGGGTGAAACTGCTTACCCACAACATGACACATGTCCTGGCCGAATAGGAGGGGTAAACAGCTCTTTTCAGGGCAGGGCTGAAATAGGGAGGTTAGAATGGTCTGTAGCGGGGCTCCTGGGGCAGATGAAGGCCAAAAAAAAAAGTTGTTTATGCTTTTTAGAGGCTCAAAGCACAGTTTTAGATCAACTGCATTCTTGGTCCTCTCTAAACAAAATAAGTGTTTCTCCAGAACCCCTTCACTTTTCCAATCTTCTTTGGAGTTTTGTATGTGGTGTGGGGTATTACTTGCCAGTAGAGTTTAAATGGCAGCATAGCGTTTCATTATCTTGTGTGTCACTTGGGTTGATGCCACTGATCTGAGAGTGTTATTTATGTTTGTATGAGTGTATGGAAGCTTAGGCACAAAACAAATCAGTGCAACAACTGTATACGAATGGGGAAACAAAAATAATTGTTGCCTAAAATTGAAAAATATATTAACTGTGTAGAAAAACCTATATTATGAATGAAATGTTTAAATTGTTAGAACTAAAACTATTGGGATTTCTTAATGTCAAATTAAGAAATTTCTTAATTTCTTAATGTCTTAATATCAGTTGTGCAGAACTTACACAGTGACGCTCTGAAATATTTTCTGTTCATCTCCTCTGTTGTTGAGAAATCTCTGAACTGGTACTCTCTCCAAGATGGTTTCTTCTCTCTACTGTGTTTTGGCTATCCGTCAGTGATTTCAACAAGTTGCAAGGCTTGTATCTCTCCCATGTAAACATAATTATCATATCATAATAGCAGTAAAGATGGCTTCGACAGAAATAATTTCCCGTATCTAATACAGCACTAATCACATCGGTTCCCCCACCCACTAATGCATTCACTGGTGATTGAGTTTTAGACATTTGTTTGGTTCTTTTGTGTGTACTAAGATTAGAGTGTGCATGGGTTACGTATACCACTATGTTCTTTTAATTTTATTGAATTTTCTTCTTAGTTTCGATACCATTATAAACCTTAATCTCAGATACCAATTTTAGAGATTGTAATTTAAAGGTTCAAATGTAAATTGTACTTTTATATTTACAGCAGGTTTGTATATTTTAAAAATATTGACTTGTGTGAGCTATAGCAGTGGTTCTCAAGCTATTTCTCCATAAGGGCCTACTTCCCTGTGTCCAAGACAAGCCAGGGTACCCAAATCCAATTCATTACTCATGATACACACACACACACACACACACACACACACACACACACACACACATATATATATATATATATATATATATATATACATATATATATATATACATATATATATATATATATATATATATGTATATACATATATATATATGTATATATATATATGTATATATATATATATATATATATATATATATATATATATATATATATATATATATATATGTATATATATATATATATATATATATATATATATATATATATATATATATATATATACATATATATATATATATGTATATATATATATATATATATGTACCTGTGGACCATTGGTCCCTTGAAGAACAAAACACTGAATGCAAGTCAATGGAGCTATCTTATCCCAGTTGATATGTGCTATGGATTTAACATCTAGTATTCGTGAATTTTTAAGACACATTTTGATGCCAAGAAAGAGCTTATTTTCGAGCGGGGGCTAAAGTTATTATACGTTGTGTGTGAAAATACATCCAGGAGTGCAAATGTGTCTCACTATATTGACGTCATTAAACCAGTGGCAGAGAAGAGCAGAGAACCACCGTAAATTAATTTGCTTTAGATGGTTTCTCAGTCTGAGCTGAATTACTGACATGAATGGACTGTTGCACCATATTCTCATTTTCCCAGTTTGCCTGTATTTAAGGTTAACTCTGAGATTTTATGTTTTGATTGATTTGGAGGGGAGGTATGCTGATTTGATTTTGTTGTTGTACATGTCTGATCAGTATGGAGCTAGGATTGGGACAATATTTCATGTAACCTTTACCACATCTTGTAACTTGTTTATTATTATTATTTAGAAACTCTTAACTTTCATTTTGTGGCATGCATTTCATATTTTGTAACACATGACTTTTGTTTTGTAGCATGTAACTTTCAGTATGTAAAAAAATGTATGTACAAGTTTCAAATCACAACTCTCTAAATATCTAATATTACAAAACCAAATGAAATGATTGTTTTCTTTCAGAGTGTTCTAGTAAGTTTTTACTCCAGGCAACTGAATATTGGGCTCAATGGAAAAAGACTAAAGGCCAGATTGAGATAGGCCTGGATAGGTCTCTAACAACAAGTGATTATTGCACTAACAAGGCTGGTGGCTGGAGGGAAAGCATATAATGTGATTGATGTTGGGTGCTATTTATCTTGACCAACAGACAACTGTCCCAACTCTTCCTCTCTCTGCAGGTCAGTCAGAGTTCACCAGACTAAAGAGCAATGGTTGAAAGCAATCGTTCTAAATCAGGGGACATGTTAGTGAAGCACATTACTAACATTTTAACCCAGAAATAAAGGGTGGTAAGCTGATTTAGATGTAAAGCTAGTCACATTGTTTTGTGTAGTATAAAGAAAAAGAGCCTTTAAAGTAGTCTCTGCCTAGAAGATTAGGACGTTGCAAGACATTAATCAACGGAACACTGGTTTTCACATATGCAAATATTACATTGGTGCATTCATTTAACTAGCGGCTGTTCTTGACAATTTTATTTTTAAACCAAACAGAACAGAAAAGTATAAAGACAGAATGAAAAGTTGAATAAAGAATAAGTGAGATAGGAAATGGAGCTTGTGACAGAAGGAGACTTGCATGTAGCAAGGAAGGGCAAGGCATGTTGAGTAATGAGCACTGCTGCTCCCAGAACAATCAGGGTCTCCATTTTGCCGTGTGTTTCTACCTGATGTATGGTGTGAGCTGTGGGAACTGCTGTAATAAGACCATTTGGGCCTCTCATTGGTGAGCATTAGCAGCAAATATCTCCTACAGTCCTAAAGACAGCCTGAAGGGCCAAAGAAAGAGCAATGTTATCTGTGCTGCTCATTTGCTCCAAGGTGATGTAAGTTGTTGGGAAAAGATGCTGTCAGTCTGTGCCTACTATTGGCTTTGGAGATGGATTTACAGCATTGGCTAATTTTATTAGGTCCTGCAACTGCAAGATACATATTTGACTTTTAGTGCTTTGGATTTCAGAGATTTCAGACACCGCAGTAGAAAGATGTTGAGATGGTAATTTATATAAAACAAGCCATTCATTATATTCTCAACAAGCCTAACCAAAGTGTTTACGAGGATGGTAAATGGTCTGGGCCTCTCGCCTTAGGCTACTGCCCCCACGACCCGACTCTGGATAAGTGGATGAAAATGGATGGATGGATGGATGGATGGATGGATAGATGCACCATTGGATGGTTACTAGTGTCGGAGACCCTACACCGGCACATTTGCTAAAGACATTTTCAAAATGCTGTTTCCCCTTCATAGGACCGACAACGCTCATATAATCTCCATCTTTACAAATTGTCTCTGCAACTCACCTCTCCTAACCTCATCTGCCTGTTCTTCTACAATGGAAGCCCTCATGCAGAAATAAATGAATAGATTAAAACTTATATTAATCTAATCATTTCAGCTGTCATTAATTAATTGCAATTAACATAATTTGACACCCAGAGTACTTCTTAAACAAGAAACTGATAGAAATGGGATGATTTTTGTTTGTCTTTAGAGTTTATAGAAGCAGTAGAGACATGCATGGCAGCACAAAAGGATTCACAATGTCAGATTTAAACAATGTGTCCCTTTAAATAGCATCAGACTTTTATAAACCCTGTTTTAAACAACAGTCTGTGTTTCCAAAAATGCCTCTGATCTCTCGTCATTATTGTTTTACAGCTGCTTCAAATGAGAAATATAATTGTGTTTTTTTATAAACAGCAGCTGGTGACATCAAAATATCCAGCAAAGTTTATGAACAGTGTTTGAAAAAGCTTTTTGTATTTTTTTGTTTAAACAATAACTAAAGCAGAAATGTTGAGACTTTCTCTAACTGTGTGACTTGTCATTAAAAAGAAACTGAATGAATATTAGAGACAACGGGCTCATATCTCTCAATATTTCACCTTCCTATTCACACTGATAGTGGAGTATTTTGTTGTAAATGAAGAGACAAAAATAAAAGTAACTCAGAGATTTGAAACATGGTGCTAACAACACATTCATTGGCTTTGGTTTCCTCGATCCCAACTCCACATCTTTTCAAGCCTAGAAATCTTGACAGATAGAAACTGAAGCAAAATGATTTTTGCTGTGCACGTCGCTCTCACCACGCTCCATTAGCACCTTGGCCAGCCCGAACAGTCTTGTGCCTTGCCACTCACCATGCTCTATCGTAGTGGTTCTCAATCCTGGTCTTGCAGGGCTGCAGACCGAGTTTAAACCAAAGTGTGCTCCATACCAGCCCTCTAGGGCTGAGAATGAATACCACTCGGTTTGGTGGTGTAACGTGATGAAGGAGCTATTTCCACCAGTGCCAGAGTGCAGGGGCGGCGTTAGGCCCGGCTACTTGGGCTCAAGCCCCGGATGTTTTATGAAAAGCCCCGGATCTAACATGCAATCTTGCAATGCGCCTGGTGCTAATATAATAATATAATAATGCTAGAATGCTCAGATGGGAATCATTTCTTGATTTATTTAGTTACATCCACAATGTTCTGTGTGTGAGGTTTACAATGTCAGAACACCTGCATGAGACAGGTGTTAATTACAATCTTCCAGAATGACTCGCCACCTTCAGATTCCTCCAACACCGTTAAAAATGATCAAATAGGGAACATATCAGCGTGCGCAGGCCAGAGTGCTGAAGCTCGGCGCATTGTTGTTATGAAGCTAGGGCACATGCGGAGGACACACGCGCACAAAATATGCTTGTTTTCAATTACATTTATTGGGCCCACTTACTTTTTCTTTGGCCCACCCACAAATGAGTTTCTGGCTACGCTAATGGTGACATATGACAGACTTCTCTGAGCTCTGCAGCCATTACACTTTTCACCTCGTGCACCCCCTAGCGGCAGCTCGCGCACCCCCTAGCGGCAGCTCCCTGCACTAAGATAAATAATCACATGACACGTTGCTGTTGCTGATCCAATCAGAACCTTCACGTCTGAAGCGTGGCAGAGTCTCTGTGGTGTTTATTTAATCTGTCAGCTTTGATTCGTCCAGAATCATAAACATCCAGATTAATAAAACAGTCCAACGCCATTTTCAAGTTCAGTATTCAACAAGATCTCAGGATCCCCTGAAGTTCACCGCATGCTAAGTGAAGTATGGACCGGCCATCTATACTTTCCTTTTTTAAGCTAAGAACTGCCAAGTTGGGAAATCCTGTCATTGTTATCCATTCGGAATAAAAGCTGAACCCGCTGACCCAAGGAGGGTCCTCTTTTGACGCTGTGAAACACCTGTCGCTTTTTACCTGGAGACTATCCAAAGACTGGTTTGTCGTGCTGTCGACGCTGTTTCATCGGCTCCGGTACCAGTGGAAGGTCGTGAATCTGGCATCCTGGTTTGTACGGGAGTCTCACTGAAAGGTATGTAGATGCGACACGGATGGCGTCTCATGTTTTTTATGATCACGGTTCAAACGTTGATCAGTTAGGAGCAAACCATCATCTCCCACTCAGACTCGCTTCTCCGGAATCGGAGGTTCTGAACTGACGTCGCACCAACACACACTCCACCTCACATTTCATTCCAACAAACCTCCATCATTAGAGAGTTAGTCTTGTTAAACTGTTTAAAATCA
>NC_091749.1:3401037-3436037 GCF_043380555.1 Nothobranchius furzeri | reverse complement strand
CCTACAGTGTATCATTCATCCATTCACACACACACATTCACACACTGGTGGGGATGAGCTACGATGTAGCCACAGCTGCCCTGGGGCGCACTGACAGAGGCGAGGCTGGCGAGCACAGGCGCCACCGGTCCCTCTGACCACCACCAGCAGGCAAGGGGGGTTAAGTGTCTTGCCCAAGGACACAACAGCAGAATTCTCTGTCCGGAGCCGGGACAAGGTATCTGCAGGTTTAAGGGAGCCAAATTTAAGACTTTTTAAGAACTTTTTTAAGGCCACTTTGACCAAATTTAAGCTTGTCGTCGTCTTCCTCTGCTTATCCGGGTCCGGGTCATGGGGGCAGCATCCCAACTAGGGAGCACCAGACCGTCCTCTCCCCGGCCTTGTCCACCAGCTCCTCCGGCAGGACCCCAAGGCGTTCCCCGGACCAGATGGGAGATGTAACCTCTCCAACGTGTCCTGGGTCGACCCGGCGGCCTCCTGCCGGCAGGACATGCCCGAAACACCTCCCCAGGGAGGCGTCCAGGAGGCATCCTGACCAGATGCCCAAACCACCTCAACTGGCTCCTTTCGATCCAGATCCAAATTTAAGCTATTTTTTTAATTAATTTTAAGCTATAATTTCCAGCTATTGCCTTGAACTGGTGCTAACCACGTCGCGAACATGGGAATAGCCATCCAGTTACCATTAAACTTGCACTTCTCCATGGCGCAAGCTCCCACTAGCTTAACCAGCTAACGTGCTCATCTAAAAATAGTCCCCTTTCACAACCAACTGAATGTGTACGTTTCCGCTTACGCCAACATCGTACACAAAAAAATGCTGAAATTCACGAAAATGTCATAGAAATAAAATAATCTAGTTTATTGGGTCTTTGGTAATTTAAGACCTTTGGAAACTGTATTTAAGGATTATTTGTCATTTTTAAGGATTTTCAAGGCCTTAAATTTGGAAAAGTAAATTTAAGACTTTTTAAGGACCCACAGATACCCTGCAGGAAACGAACCTGCAACCTTCCAATTACTGGACAACCTGCTCAACCTGTTGAGCTACTGCTGCTGTTAAAAAGTAAACAGATAATTAGCAGCAGACCTCGAACAGATTGAAGTACACATCTTGGATAAAGTCCGAAAATATTAACATTTCTTCACCCGTGAGTGAAGGAGTACAAAATACGGAGCAAACACGGACGGAAACAACAGGAAATGTAGGTTTAGAGGTGGCGGCTGCTTGAAGAGGTGGAGGACAACGAAGGACAAATTTTTCCATGTTATAAAGTCTCGGAAATATATAAACACATTAGTAAATAAACTATCAGGGACCGGACACATGAGTGCTATGGTGGCATGATACCACAGAAAATGATACGCCCTCTGTTGTCCTGGCGGGGGCTTGCTTTGCAACGCTCCACTTCCTGAACAGAAGTTCAAATGTGAAAACCTTTCCGACACTCCGTGTACGTCTCTCAGTTGCAGAGCTCATGAAGTAGTATAAATCAGGCACAACACTGTTGGTTTGTTCTGGTCAGCGCTCAGTTTCCTATTGCACAGAGCTCCGAGGGGCAGGGGGCGTGCTTAGCAAAAAAAATAAAAAAAGAAGAAAGTAAAAGACGTGTTGCTTACATTATATCTGTAATGATCTGAAGTTGTATATTTATACACTGTAATTAGATAATTTAATGATCTGAAGTTGTATATTTATACACTGTAATTAGATAATTTAATGATCTGATTTTGTATATTTATACACTGTAATTAGATAATTTAATGATCTGATTTTGTATATTTATACACTGTAATTAGATAATTTAATGATCTGATTTTGTATATTTATACACTGTAATTAGATCTAAGTAATCAATCAGAAGTGGTTGTTTTTATCATCAGGGAGTTTACTTAAACTCTGTATTGACTGAGAGACAAGAAAAGAGAGAGTTGCGATCGTTTAAGAATCTTTAATTTCTATAATTATGAATTCTTACAATCTACCAGGGCCATCTCAATGATGAATGCATATGGATTTGGATGTTTCGTGTTAGTGTGTGTGTGTGTTGTTCAGAATCTCTAGGCTGACGTAGCGAATCTGGTTGTTATGACTAGGCTACCACGAGGCTTCAGAAGCTGATGACATGAGCCGCCATTTTGTGCCGTGACCACGTACCGTAGGGAGTCTCGCGTGTAGATCAGGAATTGCCTCTGACCTTCAGAGGTACTGGAGCTGGTTGAAACAGCGGTCACAGCACACAACGCCCATCTGAAGGGTCGACTCAGGTACCATCGGCAGGCGTCAACAAGTTCTCTCTTATTTTGAAGGAACGTCGTCTCAGTTGGTTCAAACGACAGAAATCTCCAGCTTGACAGTTCTCAGCTTAAAACAGAAAGTACAGCTGGCCAGCCTGTACTTCTCTTTTGGCGGTGATGGATTGAGAGCTGGTTGAAAACAATGTTGAGAGTATGATGTAACTCCTTTGGAGCTCGGATCGAACAGAGCTGATGTTAACGTGGAACTGACTTAAAATGGCGTTGCCTTCTTTTATATCTCCCAGTTGTTTATGAATCTTAGTAAACCGGATTGGACGACTTTCATAAAACAACCCAGATTCTGCCCTACCACAGACGAAAGTTCTGATTGGTTGAGAATAATGTGTCGTGCGTTTCCATGGTAATGCATATCAGTGTGTCTGGAGCAGCCCTGTTTATTCATTTAAACACATAACTCATGACATCTTTATTTCACAGATCATTCACCTGATTATTAATGATCAACATATGCTTTGATTAGCTTATCACAAATAAAGTACTTTGATTAATCAATGAAAAGCGCTCTGCTTCTCTTCTTCTGTCTCTTCTCCTGGAATGTAAACATACTGAACCAAGCGTCCGACCTTGGTGATGTTACTGTGTGAAGGGGCAGCTGTTAAGGGCAGACCATTATAAGCTTCATGATGCTACATATCACACTACTATCACTTTTAAGGATTTCTGATCATACATAATTTCTAAAAGGGGAAACTGGAAGCGCAGTAATGTTTTTCCACAAACTTGCAGTACTGTGGATTAATATAAATTATCCAGCTCTGCTCTTGAGTACCAACAATGATGATTTCGATGGGCTTAAACTGTTGTGACCATTTATTAGGAACCAGGGAGCAGAGAAAATAATCCTGACACATTGACTTTAAAACATTCGTCTTAAACCTGTTCAAACCGTAATTTCTTTAATTTATCAGTCCAAAATCATGACTTTTTAAGGAAGCACACAGACAATAAATATGCCAATATTATGAATATATTTAAAAGTAGCAACTTCCCCGCTCATAGTAGCGTCAATGAGCGGGTGAGCGCTGTGCGTTCCCACGGCAGGGTAGCGCTGAGACGAGCGAGTGAAGTTGGCTTCCATTTCACATTAGAAATCCACTCAAATAGAATAAGTGCTACGTTTGTGCTGGATTTCTGATTGGGGCCCCCCACCCCCCAGCCGGCCGAGCCCGGAACCCAGCGACCCGGGACCCAGGGGTGACCAGTCCCCCCGGTGACCCAACAGAGCCCAGGGACTCAAGTCCCACCAGGCAGCCACCGGGATTAATCAGGCAGACGCCAAAAATCTTAAACCCCCTGACCCAGGAGCCACAAAGACTCAGGCAGACCAAGGCACCACACTCCACACCAGGTGTGACGGGGGAGGGGAGGAAAAGATAGCATCAAAAGAAGTCCCAGGAGAGGGGAGGAGTCAATAATAATAATAATAATAATAATAATACATTTTATTTCAAAGCGCCTTTCAGGACACCCAAGGTCACTTTACACAAAACACGTAATAAAATACAATAAAACAATAATAAAACCCAAGAAGAAAAAACAGAGAGAAACATTTCAATAAAATCAGAGGTTGTAGGCAGATTTAAACATGTGTGTTTTGAGTTTTGATTTGAAAAGGGTAAAACTGTCGACGTTCCTGATGTCTGGGGGAAGTGAGTTCCAGAGTCGAGGAGCAGAGCGGCTGAAAGCTCTGCTCCCCATGGTAGCGAGACGGGCAGAAGGAACCGCAAGATGGATGGAAGAAGAAGATCTGAGTGAACGGGACGGGGTGTGAATACTTATAAGGTCTGAGATATATGGAGGAGAGAGGTTGTGGATTGCTTTGAAGGTATGGAGGAGAATTTTGAAGATGGACCTGAATTTAACTGGGAGCCAGTGAAGCTGCTGGAGAACCGGCGTGATGTGGTGAAAGGAAGGGGTTCTGGTGATAAATAGGCTCAAAGTCAAAGGCCCCACCTGACATATACAATCATACACAGACACAGTCACACACTCCCTCCCTCATGCTCACACATACACATTCAAAGGATAACAAACAACGTGGCACTGCTACAGATGGCAGTCAGTAACTCAGTGTACCATACTCTATCAAAAAAGATGGAAATATAACCTTTTTTAAAATATACTTATGTACCTTTATCTGCTCGAGTAAAAGAAAATCCAATTTCATAAATAATCCAAAGTTGATGCCAGTGCCCTTTCAAACAATCCACCACCATCATTGTACCAGCAACATCCTACCCACCAACAGAGTGTTGTGATTGGACCGCTACAGGGGCGTGTCCAGGGAGTGGCCTGGGGTAGCACATGCCACCCTTGGAATCTGACTGGCCACCCCAGGTGCCACCACACTAATTTACCTTTAAATAGGCTTTTCATTGTTCACAAAAGGCTTGGGGGTAAAACAAAAAAAGCATAACCATTGGTGCCACCCATGCACAAAGTTGTGCCTCACCTGGGCCACCCCATTTTAAAAGATCTGGACACGCCACTGGACCGCTATGGATGTCAGTGAACAGAGCAGTCCACCATTACACCATGAGAAATCTACGTACAATGTGAAAAACATACATTTGTTTTTCATTGCTTTTTCTAAATAAAACAAAATTGGATGCTGTTGATAAGTGGCTAGTGGCTAATATTTTTTTAAATGAAACAAAACAAGTTATTTTTTATGCTTACAATTGTTTGTAATATTGTTCATACAGGTATGAAGTGTTACAGCTGGTGCCTTTTGGTCCTAAGACATGGGGGCTTAGAGTTCCCAATGGAACTCTAAGCCCCCACCCTATCTTGCCCTCAAGGAGGATTCGACACGACCTGGGTACAACTTAATTGGGTTTTTTACCCATCCTCCTCCTCCCTTTAGCCTGCACAGCTGCACCGTAGTAATCAGCACCTGAACAGCATAAAAAGAGGAGCTGCCAGCAGAATAAAGAGAGACCAAATCTGTGCCGTGTCGGCTTGTCAGTGGGCTGAGCGGGGAAAATCTGTTAGAAGCGTGGACGGGTTGGTGGTGGCCCACGGGCTGAGTTCTATGCTTCTTGCGTACCGTCACCCAGCCGGCCTGAGTTCCCGGCTGCTCGGGTTCTGCTGGAGGATCGCTACGGGGTTGTTCTGAGCTAGTTAGCCCCGCACTAGCTAAGTAGCTACGGCTGTTTAGGGTTAGGGTTACACACCCCCATCACCATCAACGGCGACGCTGTGGAGAGGGTGAGCAGCTTCCGTTTCCTTGGAGTTCATCTGGCTGAGGATCTTATGTGGTCAGTGCACACGAACAATACAGTGAAGAAGGCACAGCAGCGCCTCTTCTTTCTCAGGAGACTGAAAAGATTTGACATGAGCCGCCGCATCCTCAGGACCTTCTATCGCTGTGCCATTGAGAGCATCCTCACTGGATGCATCTCCGCCTGGTATGGCAACAGCACCGCTTACAACCGCAAAGCTCTCCAGAGAGTAGTGCGGTGTGCAGAAAGGATTATTGGAGTTGAGCTGCCCTCCCTCCAGGACATCTACAGGAAGTGGTGCCTGAGGAAAGCGGGGAGGATCATCAAGGACTCAAGTCACCCCAGCCATAAACTGTTCAGACTACTTCCATCAGGAAGGAGGTTCTGCAGCATCCGGTCCAGAACCAGCAGACTGAGAGACAGCTTTTTCCATCAGGCCATCAGACTGCTGAACACATCGCAGACACCTCACCCTCACTACTGAAACTCCAACATTACACGCTCCATACTGTACATTAATGCCACTGCTCTGCACATACCAACCTCTGTATATTTTATATCTCCTATCTTATTGTTTACTTTATTCATTTGTAAAACATGTATATACACACTATACACACACTCACACGCACACACGTAGAAAAAATAAAATACTAGCACACACATTTAGTAATGTATATACCTTACATACTATATATATTATTACTTAGATTAGCCATTTTTATATTTTGCTTGTTTTTACGTTACTGTATTTTTGTACAACTCTGTTGCTGTGAAGCTCGCACACAAGAATTTCACTCGCATGTACTGTACCAGTGTACCTGCACATGTGACGTAACAATAAAAGTGATTTGATTTGTTTACGGGCTTTTCAACAGCGCGGAGCCGGGACTCCAATTCCAACACCCTCGCCTCCAAAGCTACAAAAATGCTACATTTATTACACGTACCATTATCACTAAAGGAGGCAGAGGAGTAACTAAACATCTGACACAGAGAGCAAGAGATAGGAGACGGAGAAGCAGAGACAGAAGTAGCCATAGCCGTGCTGAGGCTAAGCTAACTGGACGAGCAAACTGTTCAACACCAAATAAACTGCGTGCAAACTCAAATGGTTCCCTAAAAGCTAGGTGGAACAACGGAAAATGTGTGTTTTAGCGTGCTTTTGTGCTACAATAACTCAGAGATATCCTAGTACAGAGAAATTAAATCAGTTTTAGTGAGCCCCAAACACCAAACAGCTACACGTAGTGCAACACTGAAAACAGGAAACAGGAAACGCCTCACCGCCAATGACACAGGCCATATTGCTGTAAGAGATTACGGATACAAGAAGTGGAAATTAGTTTTCTCCGCAGGGTGGTTGGACTCTCCCTTTTAGATAGGGTGAGAAGCTTAGTCATTCAGGGGCTCAGAGTAGACCGACTGCTTCTCCACGTCGAGAGGAGCCAGTTGAGGTGGCTCGGGCATCTGGTCAGGACGCCTACTGGATGCCTCTCTGGTGAGGTTTTCCAGGCACATCCAACTGGGAGGAGACCCAATGGAAGAAACAGGACATGCTGGAGGGACTATGTCTCTCAGCTGGCCAGGAAACGTCTTGCCATAAGTAGTAATTCAAGTTGTGTAGTCTGGAGGATGAGGGACGAATTCTCTGACCGCAAAGGGAATTATGCTGTATTAAAAGCAAGAATATTTGTTGTCTTTTCAATTCAATTCAATTCAATTCAAAAATACTTTATTAATCCCAGAGGGAAATTGATTGCTGTAGTAGCTCAGGATAATAATAATAATCAAGTCATCAAAGAGTTGTTGTATATTACAATGGCTGTTGGCAGGAAGGATCTCCAGTAGCGGTCAGTGTTGCAGCCAAACTGAAGACGCCTCTGACTGAAGACACTCTTCCGTTGTCGGACAGTCTTGTGAAGAGAATGCTCAGGGTTGTCCATCATTTTCTTGATTCTCTGGAGAATCCTTCTTTGCATCATCTCCTCCAGCGGTTCCACAGTCGTCCCCAGAACAGAACCAGCCTTTTTTATTAGGCTGTTGAGCCTTTTCAGGTCCCTGCTTCTGATGCTGCTACCCCAACAGACGATGGCTGAAGAGATTACACTCTCAACAACAGACTTGTAGAAGATCTGCAGCATCTTGCTACAGACACTGAAGGACCTAAGCGTCCTCAAGAAGTGCAGTCTGCTGTGTCCCTTCTTGTAAACGGCTTCGCTGTTCTTTCTCCAGTCCAGTCTGTTGTCCAGGTGAACTCCAAGGTATTTGTTTTCCTCAACCACCTCCACTTCTTCTCCCATGATGGAAACAGTGTTTGACTCCACCCTGTTTCTTCTGAAGTCTAAAATCATCTCATCATCTTTTCCGCCTATCCGGGTCCGGGTTGTGGGGGCAGCATCCCATCTAGGGAGTTCCAAACCATCTTCTCCCCGACCACTTCTACCAGCTCCTCCGGTAAGACCCCAAGGCGTTCCTGGGCCAGTTCGGAGATGTACTTTCTTGAAAGTGTCCTGGGTCGACCAGGGGGCCTCCTGCCAGCAGGACATGCCTGAAACACCTCCCTGGGGAGGCGTCCAGGAAGCATTCTAACAAGATGCCCAAACCACCTCAACTGACTCCTTTCGATATGGAGGAGCAGCGGCCCTACTCTGAGTCTCTTCTGAATGTTCGAGCTCTTCACCCTGTCCCTAAGGCTGAGCCCAGCCACCCCAGGGAGAAAACTCATTTTGGATGCTTGTATCCATGATCTTGTTCTTTTGGTCATTACCTGAAGCTCATGACCATAGGTGAGGGCTGGGCAGTAGATCGACTGGTAAATCGAGAGCCTGGCTTTCTGGCTCAGCTCCTTCTTCACCACAACAGACCGGTTCAGCATCCGCATCACTGCAGATGTTGCCCCAATCCACCCGTCGATCTCCTGCTCCCTCCTTCCCTCACTCGTGAACAAGACCCGGAGATACTTGAACTCCTCCACTTGAGGTACGACCTCTCTCCTGACCCAGAGTTGGCAAGCTGCCCTTTTCCGGTCGAGAACCATGGTCTCAGACTTTGAGGTGCTGATCTTCATCCCAGCCGCTTCACATGCGGCTGTGAACCTCCCCAGCAAGAGCTGTAGGTCAGAGCCTGATGAAGCTAGGAGGACCACATCATCTGCATAAAGCAGAAGTGAGATTCTCCTGCCACCTATTTCCACACCCTCAACACCACGACTGTGCCTAGAAGTCCTGTCTATAAACATTAGGAACAGGACCGGTGAGAAAGGGCAGCCCTGGCAGAGTCCAACCCTCACTTAATGCCAGCTATGCGGACCAAACTCACACTCCTTTGGTACAGGGACTGAATGGCCCTCAGCAAAAGACCATCCACCCCATACTCCTGGAGTGCACCCCACAGGGTGCCTCTGGGGACACGCTCATAAACCTTCTCCAAATCCACAAAACGCATGTAGATTGGTTGGGCAAACTCCCATGACCCCTCCATTACCCTAGAAAGGGTGAAGAGTTAGTCCACATTGCTCCTCCTCTGTCTGAGGTTCAACTATCGACCAGACCCTCCTCTCCAGTACCTTGAAGTAGACCTTTCCCGGGAGGCTGAGGAGTGTGATGCCTTTATAGTTGGAACACATCCTCTGCTCCCCCCTCAGAGGGAGCAAGAAGACCGTTGGAAAAAAACAACAACACAAAAATATGACTAATCTTTATCATTTTACTGTGATGTGTTCTATGCTCCTGGTGAAAGTTACCCTTTATCATCGATTCTGTTCATAACTTTTATGGACAGTATTTCTAAGTGCAGTCAAGGTGTTGAGGGGATCCGTTTTGGTCACCTGAGGATCAGGTCTCTGCTTTTTGCACGTAATATGGTCCTAATTTTGGCTTCATAAGCCCGTGATCTCCAGCTTTCGCTGGAGGAATTTGCAGCCAAGTGTGAAGCAGCTGGGGAGAGGGATGTCTGGGCCTCTCTGCTTAGGTTGCTGCCCCCATGACCATCTCTAAGTAAGCAGCTGAAAGCTGATGGACGGAGATGCCTTGAGAAAACCTCAAGAGTTCGATAGACTATGTTTCATTTATCTGTATTGCACCAGCATGATCACACTCAAATCCTGATTTCTATTGTTGATTAATTGTCTTTTTACTTTTATTTATATATTTGATTTTGGAATTTGCTGTGAGACCTTTCTTTGTTGTGTTATATTTAAAGTAAAGTTAAACAATTTGCAGTTTAGCCTTTTGACCTCACTTTTAAAACTCATGGTTGGGTCATCAATGTGTCTGTAATGCATGGCTTAATTAAATTACTTAATCAGTTAACAAGTGCAGTGAACACAGCTAGGAGAATTAGGCACAAAGAGATTAAAAACAGGAGTAGCAGACATGCTGAGGAGACTATTCACCTGTCTCCAGTGTGAAATAAAATCAGGGAAGAAGCAGAGCAGAGGAATCCATTAAAAGGGAATATTTGCCAACGTTGTGATGAGTTCCACTGAGCAGGTCAAGACTCGTTTAAAAACACAATTTGACGTCTCCACAGAGGCACAAATTATAAACACAGTGCTGCAGGAATGAGAGGGGTGAGGCGGTGCTCACTCCTCACCCCTGTCACATGGACCCAATGGATAAACCATCAACCCTGCTCAATGGTCAACTTTCCTCGTGGGGTCACACCCATTAGGACAGTGGGATGGTTAAATCAAATCACAAAAAAAAAAAAAAAACAAGTATCCTCTTCCTTAATCTTATCAATTTTGAATCTCTTCACGGAGCTACCAAATTCACAAAACTTGATCTCCGAAATGCCTATCACTTGGTCCAAATAAGCCAGGGGGACGAGTGGAATACGGCCTTTAGGACCCCAGTCAGCCCTTTTGAGTATTTGGTAATGCCCTTTGACCTGTCTAATGCCCCAGCAATTTTACAGGCTCTGATTAACGATGTCTTGTGGGGTTTCCTCTATTTCTTTTTCTTGGTTTACCTAGACAACATCTTGATCTATTCCAAGTCCCTAAGGAGATCATCAGAAACACATGTGCATGGTCCTCTAGTGCCTCCTGGAAAACAAGCTGTTTATCAAGGCGAAGAAAAGTGGGCTACATCTTCGAGGACGGACAGGTATGGACAGACCAAGTCAAGGTACAGGCTGTTATGGACAGGCCAACTCCTGAGACCTGCAAATGACTCTAACATTTGATTAGTTTTATCACAGATTCATCCGTAAATACAGAAAAAAACAGCAGCTCCCCTTACAGCCCTGACCTCCACCAAGACACCCTTTTCCTGGACTCCAGAAACAGAGAACATCTTCCAGGATCTTAAATCCTGTTTTTCCCAAACCCCCATCCTGGTTCAACCTGATGTACTGTAGATAACAGTTCATTTTAGAAGTAGATTTCTTTGACATTGGAGTAGGGGCTGTCCTGTCCCAGAGAGCCACAGATAACAAACTTCACCCCTGTGCCTTTTACTCCCACAGGTTAACACCCACAGAACAGTTACCTGGGAGATTGAAGACCTTTGTTGTCAAGCCCACAAGCAAGAACCCAACCCAGGCACTGGACCTCTCAACCTCACCTATGTCCCTTCTTCTCTCCACTCCCAGCTCATTCATTGGTTCCACACATCTAGGTTTGCCTGTCATCTGGGTTTTAGTCATACCATCGCACAGATCTCCAGTAAGTTCTGGTGACCCGGCCTTCACAAGGATGTAAAGGAATATACTCTTGCCTGTCCCACTTGTGCCCAAAACAAGACAGGAAATAAGCCTCACTGTTGTCTCTTCCAACCATTACCCATACCCAAAGGACTCTGGTCCCATATTGCGCTGGATTTTGTCAGTGGATTGCCACCTTCTAAAGGTATGACCACCATACTCACCATTGTTAAATTGTTTATCTGAAGAATGCCACCTTATCCCTCTCAGGAGACTCCCATCAGCCCTTCAAACAGCTTAACTACAGGTTAAACATGTCTTCCCTCTCCATGGTATACCCATGGAAGTCCTCTCCGATCACAGTCCCCAATTCACTTTTCAGGTCTGGAAGCAATTCTGTTTTGCCTGAACACCTCTGTTCGTCTTTCATCAGGTTATCATCCACAAACCAATGGTCAGACTGAATGGATGAACCAAGAGTTGGAAGTTTGGTGTGTCACCTCCACAAACCCCTCTGATCGGAGCCTACATCCTGGGTGGAGTATGTGGAGTAGTGCACCCAAGTGACAAGATATCAACACATAAAAAAATGTGGAGTCAAATATGAAATACCATGCAAACTCTGCAATAAAGCATACATAGGGAAGCTGGACCCCAACTCAACTCATGGAAAACAGAACATAGAAAGGAGTTTGAGAGGGAAACAAGTCGAAGACACACAAGAGCAGCAAAACAAGAAGCAGAAAGTACAGTAAAGCAATCAGCTGTAACAGACCACTGCACAAGAGAAAATCATATAATGGACTGGGACCAAACACGGATCATAAACAAAGAACAACAAAAATACAAAAGATGGATCAAGGAAGCGATGGAAATAAGGAGACATGGGCACAAAACCATGAACAGTGACGGTGGAGTATTCAAATTGACTGTGCATGGGAATGTGTCATCAGCAAGGAGGAGGTGGGCAGTGGAGGGCGACACCAACACCGATGATCTCTGATGACGGCTAGAGATACTAGCTGAAACACGTCAGGTAAAAAAAAACAGTATTTTTTCTGAAACTATTAGAAAAGAACAACAAAAAAAACCAGGATAACAGATAAATGGAATCAACATACAAAAGAGCATTATTCACGCAGTTTTAAGATGAGTGTCACTACAAAGAAATCTCCTGAGTCAAACTGAAGTCTGTGAACTCCTGTCTGAGCAGCTAGACCAGTGCTCCTTGGCCCACGGGCCCCCTCTTTGTGCCCCCCCAACACAAGTCTGGACCTCTCTGCTTAGGCTGCTGCCCCTTGTAGTGTCATTAAACATTCATAGACCAATCAGCATGTACATGCAAAAGGTCATCAGGCATTACACTGTCCAGCCATCTTAGTTTGCTCTCCAAACCAAAACAAATGCTCTGTTAATAACAATCTCTCCATAAGCCAGCCTCGCCACCTGGAGAACCGCCTTAACAACGTTCCTCTCCTGCTTCCAGGAGGAGACAGGACTCTCAACCTTAATTAAATAATCATATTATTTCTATGCAAATGTTTTCTTACTTTACATATTAGTTACAATCATAGATCAGTGAGTGTTTTATCTAAGGTGAATTGAATAAGACTCCACTGCTCAAAAGAAATGATTGAATCAAAAATAACGTATAACGTTAAAAATAATGTTTATTGTTGAAATGTTATTTTAGATTTATAATACACCAAACAATATATTATTTTCTTATCAGTCATGTCACATCTAAATATCAGTATATCAATAATGACAGTTGTATTATACTTAGACCACAATAGTAAGTTAAATAGTTCCTTATAAGTCTCTTGAGGAAGGACGTGATGCAGAGAAATTTGATAGCGCCCACTACATTTTTCCTGGTCTGTGATTGGTCCAACACAAACCTTAAAAGTTAGAGACACTATTTGTGTGGTCCAGCCAAAATGCTAACTGTACGTCTTTTGTGAGATCAAGCCAGATCTTACAACAGAATACTTTTTTACCTTTGAAAACCCCAGAAGACCAACATTTGAGTCTGGGGGGACCCAACCACTCCTTAAGCCTGAGTCATGCTTCTGCATCTGCGTCAGTGCAGAGACACGCAACGCCATTATCCATCCTTGTGAGCCTGCTGGAGAGCCATCGCAAGGATGGACGGTCGAGCTCTCTTTTCTAAACATCCATCCGTTGAGACGGAGAACGCAAGCTTGTGATTGGTCAGGGCACAAATTTGTCTGTGTTAAAAAGTGTCTTTTTAACAAAAAACATCTAAACACAATATCTTGGCCCAGATACATAAAAGGATACCACAGAACAGTGCTACGCCCTCTGGTGTCCTGGCAGGGAATTGCTTTGCAATGCTCCTCAGGAGACGGAGAAGTATGAGGGCAAAATGTCTCCATCCGTGCGTACGTGTCTCTCCCTTTTGGAGCTGACGGAGAAGCATGACTCATGCTTTATTCTTGCTGAGACCGACTTCGCTATGCCAACTGGATTTACCAGGAGCTCTCACCACTGGTAGGCTCTGCACAGTGGCGTCGGAATATCATGATTAATTAATAACAAATCAAACATCAATAAATGAGAATCAGCTCCTCTAAATCTGAGACCATGGTTTTGGTTCAGAAAAGGGTAGAATGTCTTCCCCCGGTCAGGGATGAGGTCCTGCCCCAAGTGGAGCAGTTTAAGTAGCTCAGGGTCTTGTTCACGAGTGAGGGAAAGCTGGAGCGTGAGGTCAACAGGTGGATTGGTGCTGCATCTGCAGTGATACGGGCGTTGTGCCGGTCTGTCGTGGTGAAGAGAGAGCTGAGTCAGAATGTGAAGCTTTTGATTTGCCGGTCGATCTACGTTCCTACCGTCACTTATGGTCATGAGCTTTGGGTAGTGACCGAAAGAACGAGATCACAGACACAAGCGGCCGAAATGAGTTTTCTCCGAAGAGTGGCTGGGCTCTCCCTTAGAGATAGGGTGAGAAGGTCTGTCATTTGGGAGGGGCTCGGAATAGACCCGCTGTTTCTCCACATCGAGAGGAGCCAGTTGAGGTGGCTCGGGCATCTGGTCAGGATGCCTCCCTGGTGAGGTTTTCTGGGCACGTCCAACTGGGAGGAGACCTAAAGGTAGACCAAGACACGGTGGAGGGACTATGTCTCTCAACTGGCCAGGGAACACCTTGGGACTCCCCCAGAGGAGCTGGCCCAAATGGCTGGGGAGAGGGAAGTCTGGGCCTCTCGCCTTCGGCTACTGCCCCCGTGACCCGACTCCGGAAGCAGATGAAAATGGATAGATGGATGGATGGTTGGACATCACTAAGTTCAGCCAGATTATTCTTGTAATCCCACACATTTAATTAGACTTTTGATAACATCTGCGATCATGTTTCATGAGAGTTTGGTTATTGTTTCAGTTGATATTATCTTGAATAATCATTTACCTTCTGTTATTCTGTGTAATCATTCGTTGTAGAAATATAGTACAAATTAGATTTTTATAAACTTTATTTTTGCTTCTGTGTCAAATTATTAATAACTGTTGGTTCCCTGGCTACCCAAAGTACCTATTTACAGAGTCAATCTGATATTAAAGGTCCAACAATATTAATGACTCATAGTTTGATGGAACATTGTACTTTGTTGGTGTAGCGGTAATGATTGACTACATATATTTTAAATGATCAATAAGATGTGGTATTCCATATAAATACGAAGTATCAATCTGATTGGTCTATGAATGTTTAATCAGAAGACTTAAGTTTATTTGACTATTCAGGGAACACACACATATTAATTCAGACTGAGTCAAGAATATAATATAAAAAAATGTTTTAATTCTCTTTTCCTAAACTAAATAAAAATACATGACAATGTATGAATGAAATGATGGTTGTACAGAGAACAGATGATGAATGGAATGTTGGAATGTGAGCTAGATGTTTTAGCAAAACCTCGTCAGTATCTTAAAGAGAGCTTGTGAAGTCTGAAATGTAAAATCAGTTTGGCTGTATGGTTTGATGAGCTAAAATTTATTTATAAAACCATCCGACACAATCTTTGCTGATCTACGCACCCTTGTGTGAAGATCCCCATGCGGTCCAGGGGGTCAAGAGGTCGAGATGGAGACTGCTGATGGCGTGTGTTGGGTATTTTTATAATTGTACCTTTTTGAGGCCTAAAAGATGCCCATTTTGTGTTATTAACACAAAATGAATTCCTGTTTTTGCCAACTGTTGCTGTTCATGAAAGGTTGAGCAAGGATGTTGATTGTGGGTTTCCAACTGAAAACTGTACCTCTGTAACCTGAGAAGGCCCGTCTTCTCCCCCATCCTTTTGCTGAATAAAGCCGCTGGGAAACTGAGGAGGCTTCCGAGTGACGGGGGAAAAGCCTCGGAGGAGGTTTTTCCCTGCGTTAACTCTCCATTATTTTGGGGACTCAGGGTAAAATGTCTCCCTTATTGTCATGTGTGTTATTTCAGGTTCCAGGGTTATGGAGATTAAATATTACCCCACATGTAATTACTTAACATTTTGGTGGAGAATGCGGGCATGCAGAGTTGGTGACCTGAAGGCTTTCCCCAGGAACAGACGGCGGCTGGTTAGCTCCATGGAGGGGTTTCTGCGCCCAGCTCTCGCATGACGATTCATGGACATCACAAATAATCTCTCTCTCTCTCTCTCTGTGTCGTCCTTTAAGGTAATATGGGATAAATCTAAAATTACCTATCAGCGTGGACCTCTGGTACCGGAGCACGTAGGCAGCTCCGATTACGACCCTTCTAGTCTGGGTTATCTTCAGGTGACGGCAGGAAGCTGGAGTGTCCATTTTGCATCTGAGGCTGTTCGGTGGCTCTTAAAAGAGCCGTTGTGTGATATCACTCTCAAGCGTTGCAGAGAGGCTTTGACCTTGGGGTCAAAAGGGAGGATGGTTCCAAATGTTTGCTCACCGGTCGGCCGAACCACGAGGCAGCAGGAGAACTAACCAGATCAGGAAGTGTTTCCTGTATTTATTAACTTTTGTTTATAAATTTGGCAAATCAGAATTTGACACGTTTAAGAGGCGTTAACCAAATACCTCAGAAATCACGCCTTCACTCAAGTGTTCAGAGAGGTTTTTCTCAGTGTGAAGTGAAAATGTTTTTTACACATTTATGTGAAGTGAATGTTAAACCTTAATAGTAATCTCATGATGTATGAGTATACTGATAGACAAACTTGTTGAATCAACAAATACTGATCTGGTGAAGTTTAGGATCTGAAATGACTCATTGCAGGAAAAATATTCATTTTAACACATCATAGATTAATGCACACATTATTCAAACACTTTGGGATTTAAACATCTTGTTCTTTCAACACATCTTATTATATCAACCTATAAAGTTGTAAAGCCATTTATGATTCAAGGAAGATGAACTTTATTCAGAGCGAAACTGCTGAAATACTTGTCTTTCTGCAAAGATAAGGAAAGCACTTACCGTATTTTCCGGACTAAAAGTTGCACTTTTGTTCATAGTCTGGCTAGTCCTGCGACTTTAATACCAAAGTGACTTATATACCAAATTACATATACCGCGATGCTGCGGGCCGGCTCCGATCCAGGTTTCAGCTCCCCTCTCCCACTGGGACGGTTTCAAACACCGCCATCACCTGCTGCAGCCTGTGGCGAGGTGCTGCGGGCGCTCTCCCTGTCCGCTGGGAGGGTTTGAAACACCGCCATCCTCTGCTGGAGACAGTGGCGCACTGCTGCACCCTGGTTGTTTATTCTGTTATCCTGTCGGCAAGGTGGCGCCTGTGCTTGGCTTAGCCGCGGTCACCGGCCACTTTTTCAAACTTTTCTCCACTAACCTCCTCTTTTCCACCTTGCTCCATTCTGCGATCCTCTTCAGTAGTGTCCCTGCTACCATCTCCTATGATCGCCAGACTCTTTTGTCCTTCCGTTCGTTCACGATCGCCCACGATGCACCGAGGATTTACCATCTTGTTTGTTTACCTGAGCTGCGCACTGGCCCGGTAGCAATCGACGATCCAGAGCTGCACACCTCTAGCGATGTTTGTCCGGTCCCGGGAAAACGTTGGAGGAAAAGAGGTAAACGAGCAGGAATCCAGGTGAGAATAAGACTTCTCTTAAAGCGTGGTTTATCTGGTAAACATCGGCGCGATCTTCTAGCTTCTTGTCCTTTGTTTGGTGACCTGAGCGCCACTTCCGCATTCCCGCCAGGCCGTTTTGCAGCGCGGTTTCTCCGTCCAAGTTTTTTTAAGGTCGGTTTATCCTCATTCGTCAGTGGTTTCTCCTCCTGTTCCCTCCATAAGTGGTTTTTATAAACACCGTGGATCTAACCCTGCTAATTTACGTCCACTAACTCCAGCTGTTTCGGTAGTTTCTGATTCCTCCATCTCACTCAGCATGGCTCTATTAAATACCCGCTCTGTTAGCAATAAGTCCTTCCTGCTCAATGATCTAATTCTGTCTAAAAACCTGGATTTTCTGTGTCTGACTGAAGTTTGGCAGCAAACATCTGATTATTCTGGTCTGATTGAACTCTGCCCGAGAGGTTATTCTTTTCTTAGCCAGCCCCGGGGTTCTGGTCGTGGTGGAGGCCTAGCTGTTGTTTTCAGAGACCATCTTCCATGTAGCTCTACAACCTCTGGCCGCTTTGCTTCCTTTGAACTGCAGCTGATTAAAGTCGGGCGTACGGACCCGTTCTGCTGTGCTGTGGTCTATCGTCCACCTGGTCCAAACAGTTCTTTCCTTCAGGAGTTTAGTGACTTTCTATCCTCCACTGTGAAGCTGTCCAAACTGGTGATTGTTGGTGACTTTAACATCCACGTTGATGATCCCTCCGATCTCTTTGCCATGAATTTCTCCAGCCTCATGGACACCTTCGGCTTTACCCGGCATGTTTCTGGCCCCACACACACCAGGGGGCACACTCTAGACCTTGTTTTTTTACCCTGAGTCTAAATGCTGACAGTGTTTGTCCTGAGGACGTTTATATTTCAGATCACCATTGCATTTTCTTTACCTTGTCAGTTTCTGCGTCCCCCCCCTCCTGCTCGCTGTATGGTTAGTTCTCGTTTTCTTAATGAGAGCACAGCTAGCAATTTTTCTGCTGCTTTTTATCCACCCTGTTCTTCTGATAACGACCCAGATTCCTTAATTTCTCAGTTTAACGAGCACTGCCTCTCCATTCTGGACAACATCTGTCCTGTCAGAACCAGATCAGTTCCTGCAGTGAACCCTACTCCCTGGTTTAATGACAGCCTTCGCAGCCTGAAGCGCCAATGCAGAAAAATTGAGCGTTTGTGGAAGAAAACCCATCTCCACGTCCATCTGCTGCACCTAAAGGATCTTCTGACATCCTTTAACTCTGTAGTCAGAGACGCTAGGGCTTCCTATTTCACCAACCTGGTGTCCCAGAGCAAAGGGAACCCCAAGGTGCTGTTTAACACCATCAGCAGCATCGTCTCTCCTGCCTCTCCTACAGCCTCCATCTACTCTGTTGCAGACTGTGAGAACTTTCTGTCTTTCTTTGTGGACAAAGTCAATAAGGTTAGATCTAGCATCTCTCCTTCAGCCTTATCGCTGCCTCTCCCAACTCCAACCAGGCCCATCATCCTAGATAGCTTTGCTCCTGTTTCTTTGCCTGAGTTAACCAAACTAGTTAACTCTATGAAGACCTCTGCATGCCCCCTCCACATCTTACCCTCATCTATAATTAATGCTTCTCCAGTCTCTGGTCAGGTCCCTGCTTACTTTAAGAACGCTGTAATCCACCCGCTTCTTTAAAAACCGAGTCTCGACCCCTCTCTCCATAGCAGCTTCAGACCCATCTCTAAACTTCCGTTCATCTGCAAGATCTTGGAAAATGTTGTGGCTAAACAACTCACAGCTGCTCTTGATGAACATATTGTAAGGAGAAACTGTCTTTACTCAGTTATATTTTAGCGTTGTGGTTTTATGCTCTTTTATGAAAGAGGAACCATGCTACGTATTAATTCGGAATATTAATTTTTAATAAATCAATAACCAAATCTTATATTGTTAAGAAGACTCAAAGGTTGTTTTCATCGATAAACTGACGATAATATATGTGTGTCTGTGTTTCAGTTCAATGAGGAAACCAGTTTGACAATTAAAAGTTTTAATTCTTCAAATTAAACTAATGATTTTGAAATTGACAAACAGGAAATAACAATCAACATTGGCAACTTTGTGGGACAATCTTTAACAGTTGATATGCTGTTCTTGCTCAAATAGACCTTCTGTTGGTGAATGAAGACTGAGAGTAATATGATGTGGTTATGGATGCGTGGGTGTGCAAAGTGTCGTGAGAATTGAACATGAGGTGAGATGGATGCGTGTGTGTATCTGATTTTGCTTCAGGAAGAAACAGGTGTCTGAGTGAAAAGTGATGGTTTGAATAAACTTAGGTTTAGTTGGAAAAGATGCATCAAAACGCTATCTGTCGTGTTCTGCCTCACCGAAAATCGGACCCTCTGTTGGACCCGGGACGTCACCTTAGGATGATGTTTCATCCAGGGCACCTTGGCTGGCAAAGAAGACAAAGATGCGCCGCGAACCGGTCCAGAGTTGCCCTCGGTACACGTTGATGGTAAAGCGTTTGTCGATGCGCTTTCTTAAGTTAATTCACTCAGAAATCAAATGACTCGGTAATGAGTCTGCGTTAGAAGTTGCGATTCAGCTATTCTGCCTGGCTTGGCAGGAACAGCGTGAGAGAGGGGGTGGGGGGGTGGGGGGGGGGGGATTGAGCCCATGGGCTCCGTGCCCCCGTTAGCGGTTGTTCACACGTCCTCTCTCTTTCGTTGTCAAGCACGAACTGAAATCATAAGACTGAAACTTACCAAAAGCCTTTCTCCTCTCAAAGCAAAACGTGTGCATCAGCAAATGTGTTTGGAGTTTACTGTGAGAATCTGTGTGTGGGTGTGTGTGCTTGAGTGTGTGTGAAGGCCAGCAACAAACATCCTCAACATTATTTAAGAATGGATTCATTAAATCTCTTATAATTACCCAAAGCATAAGAACCATTCATTTGATTAAACACATTTATAATGAGCAAAATGATAATGGTTACTTTAACATTAAAATCAAGAAACAAAGTTTTAAGACTTGTTATGTTATGACTACTTTTATGGGAACAACATCTTCTGTGGGAACAGCATCTTCTGGCACGAAGCTGCAGGTGGCAGATGTTATGGTTTCCTCCCAGACTCTCTGGCTTTCAGGTCTTAATCTGTGGGTGAAAGATCTCAGCGACCCAGCTTTGACACAGCTGAGTCCAACACCACCTTTGTGACAGAAAACCCATATTTCCTCACGTTACAATAACATCTATGATAGCTTCCAGTCAGGTTTTTGCAGAGCTCATTCTACTGAAACAGCTCTTCTTAGGGTCTCTAATGACCTTCTGACTCACAGTGATGCAGGGGACTGTTCTGTTCTGGTCCTGCTGGACCTGACTGCAGCCTTTGACACTGTTGACCATCACCTGCTACTGGAGAGGCTGAGAGACTGGGTAGGCCTATCAGGAACTGCTCTGGAGTGGCTCTCCTCTTATCTCTCTGAGCGCTCCTTTTCTGTGGCCGTCTCCAAGTTTAGGTGCTCCACCACCTCTCTTACCCATGGTGTCCCACAAGGTTCTGTGCTGGGGCCTGTACTCTTTCTCCTCTATCTGCTTCCTCTTCAGCACATCCTGAGCTCCTTCAAAGGAATCTCCTACCACCTTTATGCAGATGACATCCAACTGTACATCTCCTTTAAGCCCGACGAGATATCTAAGCTGCAGCTGTTACACACCTGCTTAGACTCTATCAAAACCTGGATGGCTGGGAGCTTTCTTCAGCTGAATGAAGATAAGACTGAGATCCTCATCTGTGCCCCAGACAAGCTGGTTCCCAAAGTCAGAGACTCTCTTGGTCAGCTTGCTTCCCACACCAAACCTTCCGTCAGGAATCTTGGTGTGACCTTTGACCCAGCTCTCACCCTGGAATCTCATGTCAGTTCTCTTGTTCGCTCTTCCTTCTTCCATCTCAGGAACGTTGCTAAGCTGAGTCCCATTCTGTCTCGCTCTGAACTTGAGACAGTTCTCCACACCTTCATCTCCTCAGTCAAATTAAATGTGGGTTGTTGAACATTAGATCAATTTTTTCTAAGACTTTGTTAGTTAATGACTTGATTTGTGATAATCAGATTTCTTTGCTCTCTCTCACAGAATTCTGGCTGCAGCAAGAGGACTATGTTAGCTTAAACGAGTCGACTCCTTCAAATTATTTAAATCATCATATTGCTTGAAGTACAGGGCGAGGAGGAGGAGTAGCAACCATTTTTCATTCGGACTTATTAATCAGTCCCTTACCAATTAATAGCTACAGTTCTTTCGAACATCTTATTCTTAGTTTTCCTAATCCAGATTGCAACACTGTAAAACCACTCTTGTTTGTAGTTTTGTATCGTCCACCAGGCCCTTACTCTGAGTTTTTGTCATGGTCTGCGTCAGCCCCCTTCCTTTATGTTCCTCCTGGTGTCCTCCATCCCTCTCTAGATTCCCTCTTGTGTCCCTTTGTTCCCCCAGCTCCCCGTGTGCTCTCTTAGCGCCCTCATGTGTCCTTGTCTGCATCCCTGTTATGTGTCTTATGTTGTAGCCCTTTGGCGCCCTCTTGTGTCCTTTTTCTGTGTCAGTTTCTGTGTGTCAGTTTGTGTGTCAGTCTAGTGTCTGATGTTATCTTTTACTGTTTCCTCCCAGGTCAGCTCCAGCCTCGTTGTCCCCAGCTCAGTGTGTGTGTATGTACCATGTCCTCCTCCAGCTAGTTTGTGTGAGTCCTTCCCTCTGTCTTTAGGAAATTGTTGTTTAGTTTTGTGTTAAGGTATTTGCCATCCTCTGTTTCTGTTTTCCCCATTGAGTTGATTAGTGTCACCTGCCTTCCCTCCAGCCCTCACTCCACACACCTGCTTCCTGTTTCCCTGATTGCTCCTCCCAGTGTATTTAAGCCCTGTCTGTCTCTGTGTTCTTGTCGGTCCATTGTTGTTTGTCAACGTTATTTGTTCTGTCAGTCTGCTCGTCCCTCTTGTGCTTTTTGACTCCCTGGATTTTTGGATTTTGGCTCCCTGCCGTTTGGATTTATTTTTGTTCTTCCTCAAAATAAAGGATTTTCACTTACAATTCCACTCCTGCCTCTTGTCATCCTGGGTTCTGCATCTTGGGTCCTAACCTCCTGCCCCTAAACTTGACAGTTTTCAGATCGGATCTCTGATTTTTTAACTGATTTGGTGCTAAAAAATAAGCTTTGACAAACTAGAACTGCTTATTTCCCAGCATTAATTGAGGAGAAAAGGCATAATCCTAATTTTCTTTTCAGTACAGTCTCTAAACTTACACAGAATCATAGCTCTGAGCCATCTATTCCCTTAGCCCTCAGCAGCAATGACTTCATGGGATTTTTTACAAGTAAAACTAATTTTATTAGAAACAAAATCTTTAGCATCCTCCCTAATGCGATTTCTTCTTCCTCAGTAAGTGAGGCAGCAGAGGTGACTGTAGAACCTCATCTGTGCTTGAACCGTTTTGATCCAGTTGAGCTTTCAGAGTTATCAAAAATATTAGCTTCATCTAAACCTTCAACTTGCATTTTGGATCAGATCCCAACCAAATAATTTAAAGAAGCATTTCCTTTGGTTACTGCCCCCATTCTAGATATAATCAATCTATCCTTAGTAAATGGATATGTACCACAGGATTTTAAGGTTGCTGTAATCAAACCTTCACTTAAGAAGCCTTCTCTGGATCCAGTTGACCCAATCAATTATAGACCAATATCTAACCTTCCATTTTTATCCAAAGTCCTGGAGAAAATAGTGGCCATCCAAGTATGTGAGCATTTAAACACTAATGCTCTATTTGAGGAATTTTATTCTGGTTTTAGAGAGTATCACAGCACTGAAACTGCATTAGTGAGAGTTACAAATGATATTCTCATGGCCTCAGATAAGAATCTTGTGTCTGTTCTAGTCTTGTTAGATCCCAGTGCTGCCTTTGACACAGTTGATCACAATGTTCTTTTAGAAAGACTTGAACATGTTGTAGGGATCAAAGGAACAGCGCTAGGCTGGTTTAAATCCTACCTGTCTGACAGATTTCATTTTGTAAATGTACATGACAAATCTTCTTCATACTCCAGGGTTATTTGTGGAGTACCACAGGGTTCAGGGCTTGGACCAATTCTTTTTACTTTATATATGCTCCCAATTGGTAAAATCATTAGACAGCATGGGATAAACTTCCACTGTTATGCTGACGATACTCAGTTATATTTATCCATTAACCCTTATGAACCTAATCGGTTGGGTAGATTACAGGCTTGTCTTGAGGACATAAAAAATTGGATGACTCTACACTTTTTGCTTTTAAATGAAGACAAGACGCAAGTTCTCATCTTTGGACCAGAAATCCAGAAAAGGAAATTGCTTAGTCGATCACCTGACCTTAATGGCATTACATTAATCTCTGAGAACAAAGTAAGGAACCTTGGTGTTATCTTTGACCAGGACATGTCATTCAAATCCCAGGTTAAACCGGTTTGTAGGATTTCCTTTTTCCACCTTCGGAATATTGCTATGATTAGAAGCATCCTTTCCAGGAGTGATGCTGAAAAACTAGTTCATGCATTTATTACATCAAGACTGGATTACTGTAATTCATTACTCTCAGGAAGTCCACAGAATGTAGTTAAAATTCTTCAGCTTGTCCAAAATGCTGAAGCTAGAGTTCTGATGAGAATTAAAAAGAGAGATCATATCTCTCCTGTCTTAGCTTCCCTACATTGGCTACCTGTTAAATTCAGAATAGATTTTAAGATCCTCCTTCTCACATATAAAGCTCTTAATAATCAAGCTCCATCATACATCAGTGATCTGATTGTTCCATATGTTCCTAACCGAGCACTTCGCTGTCAGACTGCAGGTTTACTGGTGGTTCCCAGAATATCTAAAATTAGGATGGGAGGCAGATCTTTTAGTTATCAGGCTTCTCTCCTGTGGAACCAACTCCCAGCTTTAGTCCGTGAGGCAGACACCTTGTCTACTTTTAAGAATAGGCTTTAAACATTTTTATTTGATAGGGCCTATGGTTAAAATCTGATGTTAGCCTAGATCTGGACAAGTGGGGGAGTAGAGGGAGGTGGAGTGTACAGTCGGTAAAGACGGCTCTCCCTTGCCCTGCCTCCAACATGCCTACATCTAAAAAGGATAGATTATTCAGAGTTATCTCTGTAGTTACGCTGCTATAGGCTTAGACTGCTGGAGGATACACAGACCACTTTTCACACTCTACTACTTTCTTCTACAATCTGCTCTTTAACTGTATTATTTTCTGCAATTTCAGCTGTTAACTTTATTTTATCTCTGTTTTTCTCCCCAGAAGAAGCTACAATGTTGTTCTGCTGAGCTGTGGTGGCCTCATGGAGGGGGCCATCGTCTAGCACACTGCTGCTAACCACTAAAACATTCTCCCTCTACTAATAATAACTTTTTGCTTTCCTTAACGTTGGATGTGCTACTACTAGTTTACCCGTTTAATTATAGATCCACTAGGATAAATACAATAAAGTTTATCTTTCACCAAATAGAATATTTACTAAGACATCACAATATAACTATACACACATTACTTGTCTTTGTGTGTGCGTGTGCGTGTGCGTGCGCGTGCGTGTGCGTGTGTGCGTGTGTGTGTGTGTGTGTGTGTCTGCCTGCTCTGTCTTCTCGATCCCCAGTGAGTCGTGGAGGATGGCTGCTTATACTGAGCCAGGATTCTCTGGAGGTGTCTTCCTGTTAAAAGGGAGTTTTCCTCTCCACTGTCGCTTTATGCTTGCTTGGTATGAGGATTACTGTATAGTCACTGACACTAGTCAGTGACTTGATGCAATTTGCTGGGTTCCTTATATAGGAAACATTATTTCTGATTGGCTTAATGAACTGACCTGAATTGGAATGTTTATTATGTGAAGTGCCTTGAGACGACTCTTGTCGTGATTTGGCGCTATATAAATAAACTTGAATTGAATTGAATTATTATATATTATAGTAAAACGTTTACACACAATAAAAAGCATGGAGCATTATTACCCTGCATTATCAACGATGAAATAGTGGATATGTGAAGAATTTACCCATGCAACATGTGATGTTTTTGTTCAGAACAATTAAATACGATGCTGCAAGAAGAGATCTAGACTGAAGAGAGGTGAGGGTTTTATCACTTCGGCATGTTGGCCCAGGTGTCTGAAATCAGTGCAGACCTGTCTCCATCTGCTGCAGCGAAACAATAATAGATTTAAAGTACGGAGCAGATCTACACAGTGGCAATCAGCAAGCCAGGTCCAGGTGTGTTACGAGTGCTGAAATAATCAAAGGGGGCAGCTGCCAGAAAACAAAGCAGAACGTTAGATGTAAACATGACTATAATAACAACTGGAACAGACTCACCTAAATGCACCAGGAGGTCTTCCTACCTTTCAGACAAAAACTAAACTAAACGCCATCAACTCTGAGAGCCTTAGCCTGTATTCTAACATGTGTCTAGCTGTTGCTGTCGATGCCCTTCACTAAGTGCGATGGCACACAGGAGAAAGTTATTTTTTTACACAACTGACTGGCACATCTTTTTGGTTCAGTTGAATTACCACCTTATTAATCACCCATGATTAGCATTTAGCTGGGCCTTGCGTGGGCCCAGTGTGTGTTATTTATTTATATACCTCCACCCTCCTATTTTTCTCCAACACATTAAGCTGCCAGTTTTGTCAGGCTGACAGGGTCAGAACCCCCGTTCATTAAGGAATCCAGGGAAAAGACGGGATGGGCCTGCCAGAAAGCTCAAAGCCTGCCGAAAGCCACAGTGTTTATTCTCACCCTCCCTGTTCTGTGTCACTCTTGTTTTTTCTGTCAAGGTTAACATCCAAAATTCAGTGTAGGTTCTCCATGGACACACCCACCCCCTATGGCTTTTCCATGGTGGTCACCTTTCTGCATAGTAAGTACACGTGGGAGGGGTTTTCGCTGTAAAAACGGTTTCAGGTTGGCATTCTGTCAGCAATTTTTGAAAGGCTACATTTTGTTAGACTAATCAAGAAACAGCATTTATACTTGTAGTTGTACTTTTTATCTATTTTGTTGAAATGAGAACTCAGTATGAGTAAAAACTGGCCTTGAAGGGTCACATTTAAAACCTGTGTTGTGTTGCACAGGGATAGCTTCTCCTCCTTTTGATGTTTTAGGAAATAAGGGTCACTTCTGAGAAGAATGTAACCTTGTTTGTTCAAAGACAAAGTTGTCTCCTGGTCAAGGCCGGATTAACCACATGGGCAACTGGGCAATTGCCCAGGGCCCACAAACTCTAAAGGGCCCAGGGCAGCAATGGCACGAGCAAAATACTGTATCTGTAATCTCCCGCTTTATATTAAACTAGTTTGACCGTACGTCCTGTTTTCCCTGGACATGTCCACTTTTCACTCTCTGTCCGGGATGTCCGGGTTCTTGTATTGATGAAAATGTCCGGCTTTTCATCCAGGAGCAGGGATGGGGGAGCTGTACATCCTACACATTCAGGGGAGCCGGAAAAAAGTTTTCTACCTATATTACTATATTATCATTCATGGACTCTTTTCAGCAGAGAGCGGCAGAGCGATGATCGGTGCGCAGCGCTCCAGGCTGCTGCGTGTCCAGCGCACGGTCCATTCTCAAAGTGGCGCAACCAAAAAACTATAATTAACACACGATCGTTCATGTCCGCACATGCTCTCTACTCTCTGTCTTATTTGTGTCTGAAGCGCTCTGCTACTGCGGAGCTCATCACCTGTGCTGCGGTGATTTCACCTCACTGACGCAGCATCGAAACGCGCTCTCTGCTTTGCGGTCAGGAGATCCCTTTGATCTGCTCAAAAGTAACTGATGAGGTGAAAAAGTAAGAATCCAGGCAGCAGATTTTCTGGAGAGTTTAGAGGAGATGCAGGAAGATGAGAGACAGACAGGACAGGAAATAGTTAAATTAAAAACAAGAAGACAAAACTAAGTGTTGAAAAGTAAAATGTAGGTAGATTTATCTCCACTACACGTTTTTACCTGTAAAACAATAAGTTACACACATGTAATAATTATACATCTGATACAATTCAGATCACCTTCAACACTCAGTCACACACAGGGCCGTTTCAAGACATTTTGGGGGCCAAGGCAAAATGACCCCCCCCCCACACACACACACACACACACACACCCCCGACCACCACCACCATCACCACCCCCCCACCCCCATAGCTGGGCTCCCCAGAAGCCTCTGTGTAATCCATACCCTGTCCAGTAGTGTTAGTTATACGGTGTTTATCAAAGCTCCTCAGACATTACTGACATGTTCTAATATTATCAGATGAAAAACTAACTTATCAGACATGCTGTCTCATCTGCTGCTTTTCTAAACTTGCAAAAAGTAACAAAACCATTTGAAAGCCACTATTTGTGGATTCTCTGAAAGTTTCCATGGAGTGTGGGACAACTTATTTTTTCATTGATCCTATCGTTTAATCTCACAGCTGAAACAAGCATCCTTAATAATCTGTGCACAGGAAGCTTACCGATGCTGTAGTAAAACAAACGGTATAATAATTTATTATTAATAAAACCTTGTTGCAGCACTAAAGCAGAAAAATGACATTTTGCAGTAAATATGCTAAGTATTTATTGTTTTAGAGCCCTTTTATTGGCAGAATCTGATATTAATTTAGTTCTTACAAAAAAATGGGTCCCAGTGTGGTTTGTGTGGCGTTGCCATAGTGTGATGTCATAGGCACAGATCCCCTGTCCTCTTTTTTGGAAATGGAAATATGATCACCCTACATTAAACAAACTGCCCACCCGGGCTTTTGCGCTGCACAGAGACGCTTCGCTGCCTATGACTTTGAACGTCAGTTGAGAGTCAGTCTCATGCAGACTGACCAATGAATAGGGGGCCTCAAGTTAAGACCCTCTCCTCATTGGTCAGTCTGCATGAGGTGGGTCAAAGGTTACCCTGAGCGGGTTACGTGAAGTCAGGCATTGAAGTATTGAGTATATTTACTGCATATTACAGTAAAATATTCTGTATGTGACCACATTATGGTGATCCTTGGGTCGTGATGATGGTGCCCTTGAATATTGTTGCCCAGGGTACGACGAAGTCTTAATCTGGCCCTGCTCCTGGTCGTTTTGACCAAATCCATCTTAGTTCTCTGTTCACTAGAAGGAATCAAACCCTGAGAAGTCCCGTTATAATCCAACTAGTTTACCTATTCAAACATTCAACAGCTGCTAACCCAACCACGTCTTCAGTTTCAGTGTGAAACAGGTGTATTACGCCGGGGACACACCGGCCATGGAAGCGCCGCGAAGCGAATCGCTCACGAAATTCGGCTGCTGCTCGCCACTCCTCAGTTCAGATCAGACGCGCCCCAGTCGAGGCACGCCTCGGCTCAGCTGTAGTTTTTCTTTTAAACACTTGGTGTCCTCCATTTCCTCTCTGCCTTTTCTCAGCTCTTTTCCTCTACGTTTGAGTGTTTGTACGTGTGTGTGTGTGTGTGTGTGTGTGTGTGAACCTATGGTATGAGTCGTTTCTGCCAGTTGAATCTCTTGGAACCCGCTCCAATTCTGCAGCTGTATCCTAGCAGTTTCTTCCTAAATGGGTACGTGAATAATCATGTTTTTCGGGGGTCGTACAGCTCCTTGTGTTTCTCAACTTCCATAATTAATTTAAAGTCATCCATCCTAACTGCTTGCCTCAGACTTTCTGCCTCTCTGTCCTGTTTGCTCCGGTGAAAAGACACCCAAAACCACACCCCCCTTCACGTGGTCACACACGCACACAAGTTCGATGTGTGTGTGTGTTCGTGTGGTTTTTCTGCAGTGTCTGATTACGAACACGTTTGACTATTGCCGAATTTTATTTTGAAATGCTTTATTTTGTTAACTTTACCGTCCTGCCTCTTATGTCTACGTTTGACTTCCTGCCAGAATTGACGCGATTCACCCGCGGCTCGCGAAAAAAATAGAGCCAACGCCGAAATGATCGCTGCACGGCGCGAGGCGATTCGCGGCGCTTCGGCGGCCCATGTGGTCTGTAGAATAGGTTAACAAGGGCACCGAATGAAGGCGGTCCCATTTTCGCGGCGCTTTGCGGCGCTTCCGCGGCCGGTGTGTCCCCGGCGTTAGAGCGATTTCACAGACTCCTTCTTCATGCTCTGTAATAAACTTAGTTGTTCCAAGGGCCAGTGGTTTAGAACTGGTGAAACTGTAAAATATATTTCAATGTTTAAAGTTTTAATATTTTTACTTAACTTTGTTATTAGAAATTTTATTTGAGATTGTTTGTTTTCATACAAGTTTAAATTGTAAATTTTGTCTTGTATATTTGTGTGATGCTTGCTGCAGGACTCCCTTGAAAAAGAGGTTTTAAATCTCAATGGGACTTTTTACCTGGGTAAATAAAGGTTAAATAAAAAAAAATGTGATAGTTTGTCAGTTATTTGTAACGACAAGCAAAAAGAGATAAATGCAAACTTAAGTTAGAATCCTTGATCCTACCTTTGCACCTTTGGTCTTGCAAGTTCAGTTTGCTGCAGAAAGTTTGAGGTAGATTTTTAAATGACATGTAGCCTAGGCAGCTCACTCAGCCGTGTTCAGTAAACACCCAACGCTCTTGCTGTGGGTCATGGGGGCTGGTGCCTGTCCCAGCAGTCAACAGGCGAGAAGCAGATTGCACCCTAAAAATGTGTCCAGTCCACAGAGGACTCTGTTCTGATCAGCACATAATCTTGGTTATATTGGGATTTATTATTTGGTATGATATTGCCTCCTCCTCCCGTGTATACCTTCATGCTACCCACAATCTGCTCTACCTTTTTACTGCTGTGTTTCTATGAGTCTTTGTTTCTCTGTCTCCTCCACGGCACAAGCAGGCTGTAACGGTCGTGGTCGACCCTGGGTGGCGACGCTGAGTTTTCTCTCAGGACCTGAGCAGAGATAAAAATATGGCTGCCGTGAAAGGAGATGGCAGATGGCTGACAGGGCATTTTTACCCATAACGCTCTAGTAAAACTTTAACTCCTAAGATTTAGTGCTAGTCCTCTGCACTTAGCAAACTGCAGCCGCTGCCATATTTTTTTTCTCCAAAAGTTCCAAACTGATGGTTTTGCAGGCTGTGCATAAACATGTTGTATTGCTGGTGCTGTTAAAAGATTCAAAGGGTCAGTATCATATAACAACAACCGTTTTAGAGGACGAATAGAAGTAAAAGACTTTGTGGGAAGCATCACTGTTAGAGAAAGTATTTTAATTATTTATTGGGTCATAATACTGACTGATGCTGATAGCAGACGATAAGTAAGACATTTGAAATGTTCTAGATAATGGAACATTTCATTCACCCAGCCACACTCTGTGTACGCTTTCCTCTACCCATTTCTCTTCATTTGTACAAGAAAGTAGATTTAAAAAATCCTGATAATATGCAAAAATATCTCAGGAAAAGTTTCATTCTAATAGATGAATGCATGAGCTGCTTTTCACTTTTAACAGCATGCATTAAATTTAGCTTCCCGTTGTCAAACAAACATGATTTTGTCACATGAAACATCATCTTATGTGACACAGTGGCGTCGTTTATTTGATGAGCATTATAAATGTAATCCATTCATGAGACTTTAGGCACACATACAGAATTGTTTCAACATTTATTGGCTAACTGGATGTGCACATTTGATGAGCATATTTAATTTTATTTTTGTGTAAAAATATATATTTAACTCATTCACTGCCAGCCGTTTCCTGATCGCTACCGGCCTTCGCTGCCAGCGTTTCTCACCGTTTTTACTGTTTTTTTAAAGAGCAAGTCACCCCCAAATAAACTTTTTTTGCTGATAAACTAAATAAACGAGTGTCTAATCGTGCTGCAGACACGTGTCGTCAATAATTTGGCACTTCAGTGCATCTTAGTTAAAATTTAAATATTCTGCATAAAACTGGCAGTGTTGTGCCGTTGTCAGGTAAAAACTCTGCATTACATTTGAATTTAAATCTGCCACCGCTATTGGCTTAGAGGTATGCTATGATGTAAGTTGGTACATTATGATGTCACAATGCTGTCGTGAGCCTGTGTGTGTATTTGTTAGCAGCTCCGCCTTCTCGGTCTGCCAGGCAACAGCATTTGTTGCATTTTTCAAACATGAAGTGGGAGTGGAGTTAGACTCTGGTAGGGGGTGACTTGCTCTTTAAGAGTGACAGAACGTTGTGCGCTAGGATGATATCGATGCCACAACAACCAAAACAAAGCGGAGACTCACCTCTTACATCAGGAAGAATCCGCGTGATTCGAGCGTTATCCGTTCTTTCATAATCCGTTGTTGAATTGTGATCGGCAGACGCTTTTCCGGTTCGCTCCTCACTTTTTTTTACAGGAACGGCCCAAAACGATCTCCAAACACATGGATGTGTTGCTTCCTGATCATGTGACGTGTGACGTAAGCGGATGAAGATCGGCTTCAGGGCTGAGATGTTTGTTCTCTCAGCGTTCTGATGCTCAAACAGTAAAAAAAATGCAAATGACGACTTTAGTCGTCAATGGCAGTGAATGAGTTAAAAAATGACATATTCTTAAAATTGTGCCTGTTTGGGATTACAACTGCCGGGATTCACATTTTATTTCATTTGTAACTTGACTGTTTAAATTACATTTTAGTTTTCCTGATTTTAGTATTTTTTATTATGTATTAAGTGAATATTTCATTATTTTTTTGCAGAGCACTTTGATTTTTAGGCTGTTGAAAGTTCTTTATAAATAAAGCTGTCATTGTTCTTGATCTAGAATAAACATTGTGGACATCTGACGCAGGACCATTGGTAGAAGAAACCTTTTGATATCTAATAATAAGTTGTTGCAGATGCGGCTTGTCCATACAGGGCGCTAGGGTGCAGCCCTCCTTGGTGTGGAGGGAAAATATATCTATAGAGAAAAAAATACAATATTTTTGTAACCTATGTCATCCAGACTAGGCTGCAGTAACCAAGCTGCTCAGTAGCAGCGCTACAGAATCCATAAATGTGTTCCGCTATGGCGGTTCTGGTCTTCACCAACACCCACCTGTTGACGCTGCATCGGAACACAAACATTTTAAACCTTGTTCATGCTTCTGCATCAGCTCCACAAGGGAGAGACGCACACGCATTGACGGAGACTTCGTCTTCTGGGTAGTGTTGCAAAACAATTCTTTTTATTTGTTTCTTCTCATTTATATATAAATAATCCCAGATTGCCGTGCACTGACCGTTGGCGACAGTGACAGAGAAGTGCTTAGGTTGTTGGAGGTGTAATTAAAGGAAAAAGACTCCTGAGCACATTTCTAACATGGGTGTGATTTACAGAGAGGACATTGTGTGCTGCTGTGCATGAGCAGTGTTTTGTAGGTCAGGAAACTGTGTAAGACTTTTTTTTATGCTGAAACTTAAGTAGGGTTTTAGTAAGGATCCAATACAACGTTTTGTTGGTCAGGCCCCAGGAAACGGCATTTTGAAGATGATATGACCCAGCTGGCTTCATCAGACCATGAGCTCCAACTTACATTGGCGCCGTTTGCAGCCAAGTGTAAATTGGCCAGGATGAATGTCAGCCCCTCCAAATCAGAGACCTTCTTGAGTCAGAAAAGGGTAGAATGCCTTCTCCAGAATAGGGAAGAGGTCCTGCCTCAAGCTGAGAAGTGGAAGAGTTTTGTTCACAAGTGAGGGAGAGATGGATTGATAGGTGGATTGGTGCTGCGTCTGCAGTGAGAGTCATTGTACCAGTCTGTCAGGGTGAAAAGAGAGCTGAGTTGAAAGACACAGCTCTTGTTTCACCAGTCGATCTACTTTCCTTCCCTCACCTTTCGTCATGAGAATGACCAAAAGAATGAGATTGTAGATACAAGTGGGCAAAATTAGTCATTTTCACCGGGTGTCTGGGCTCGTAAACTGGATTCATGCTTCTCTGTCAGCTCCAAAAGGAAGAGACGCACAGACGGAGACATTTTGCCCTCGTACTTCTCCGTCTCCTGGAGAGTGTTGCAAAGCAATTCCCCAGCAGGACAGCAGAGGGCGTAGCGCTGTTCTGTGGTATCCTGTCATGTATCGGTCCATAATAGTGTGTTTATATTGTGTTTTTTAGTATATAAGAGACTTTAAACACCGACAAATTTGTCTCTCATCCTCCTCCACCTCTTCATGCGCTCGCCACTTCTAAACCCACGTTTCCTGTCATTTCCGTCCACAAATAAAACGCTTGCTGCGCATCTTTTCACTCCTCCAGTCACGGGGAGTTAAACGTTCATGTTTTTAGAGTTTTTTCGCGAGGTATTCTTCAAGCTGCTCCGTGTCTGCCGCTAGTTATCCTCGGCTCTCTTTATGTTTTTGAGGGCGCGATGGCGGCGCTGTAGACGACAGCGGCGCCCTGACCAATCACAAGCTTGCGTTCTCCGTCTCGACAGACGGATGTTTAGAAAAGACAGTTCGACTCCGTCCGTCCTTGTGAGGGCTCTCCAGCAGCCCCGCAAGGACATATAATGGCGTTGCGTGTCTCCACGCTGACGCAGAAGCATGACTCAGGCTTTAGTGACAGCGTGAGAAGCTAGATCATCTGGGAGGGGCTTGGAGTTGATCTGCTGCTCCTCCACATCAAGAGGAGCTTTTTGAGTTGGCTCAGGAATCTGGTTAGTGTGCTTCCTAGATGCCTCCCTGGTGAGGTGTATCAGTCACATCCAACTAGGAGGAGACCCAAGGGAAGACCCAGGACACGGTGGAGGGACAGTGTTTCTCAGCTGGCCTGGGAACACCTTAGGATTCCCCCAGAGGAAGTGGATGGGGAGAGGGAAGTCTGGACCCCTCTGCTGCCCCTGTGTGACCCGAAGCCGGATAAGCGGAGGAAGATGGATGGATGAATAGATGGCAGCGAAGGAAATGTTTAAAGACTGCACATAAAACTGGTAAGATTTTTCAAATTAAAGGGGATTAATCAATAATTTAAATGAACACAATGACGTCACTGCTGTTTGTGTGTTTTAAGTTGTATTTTTTTCTCTTTTTGGAAGTCCAGCAGCTTGTCGGAAGTGAGCATCCAGCAAGTGTTTTCTTTTATTGATTTATTATGTTTTTGGCCGTTTTATGGTGGTTTAAGCAGGTTAGTGGTGCATTACTGCCACCGAATGATATACAGGATGTCATTTGCTTCATAATCTAAAGGTAAGCAAAATGCTGGTAACCAGCTACAGCTGCTGATCTTTGGATTAAACATTTTTATAGCATTCATTTGTGACAATCCCTTTAGAAGAAATACAAAATTTAACAACGTTTAAGAGACAACAAGCAGGAAAGAAATAAAATAAAAGTAAAAAACTGGAGAAAATTATCCTGTGTGTTACTTTTTTGATTACATGGAGCCTCCGAAAAAGTGCCTCAGTTTTTCTGAATGCTAAGTCCACCTTTGGTACTGAGAAACTAAAGGTTAGGTATGCTGAGTGTGAGTGACAACCAATCTAAATGAGAACATAAGGAATGATGCTGGGACAAGTCCTACAGTAGGTCAGAAAATTAACCCCCTAAATCCTGCAAACATAACGTTTTTACACTAGTAGTTCTTTTGCTTTTATTTTCTATTGTAAGTGTTTATAACTGGATATCATTTAGTTTTGCTCTCCTTTCACTGGAGGTTTGGACCATGAGTCCTTTTATTCAAGCATGCAGAGCACCTGCAGCACCTCG